>NC_091177.1:680000-800000 GCF_040958095.1 Procambarus clarkii | reverse complement strand
GACAGGCACACACACCTCGAACCTCGACCAGGCAAGTGTGAGGGGGGTCGAGTGACCGGACATTCCCTAATGTTAGCGTGTGAGACCATGACCCAGTGATGGTGGTGGGTGGTGGGTGGTGGGTGGTGGGTGGTGGTGGGTGGTGGTGATGGTGGTGCTGTGGGTGGTGGTGGTGCTGTGGGTGGTGGTGGTGCTGTGGGTGGTGCTGGTGTTGTGGGTGGTGGTGGTGGTGGTGGTGGTGGTGGTGGTGGTGGTGTTGTGGGTGGTGCTAGTGTTGTGGGTGGTGGTGGTGATAACTAAGGACCCACGCAAGGTCCTGAAAAGCAATTTGATAACGACATTGCAACAGGAGGTTATCTTGAGATGATTTCGGGGCTTAGCATCCCCGCGGCCCGGTCCTCGACCAGGCCTCCATTTTGTTACACAACCCCAGGAAGCAGCCCGTAGCAGCTGTCTAACTCCCAGATACCTATTTACTGCTAGGTAACAGGCTCAGATCAGGCAAAATTGTAATTAATTTTGTCAATAAAAATGTTAATAATAAATAAAAGGTAACAGGGGGCATCAGAGGGAAAGAAACGCTGCCCATTTGTTTCCGCCTCCACCGGGGATCGAGCCCGGAACCTCAGGACTATGAATCCGTAGCGCTGTCCACTCAGCTATCAAGCCCCATAAAGGCGGGACATAAACAGCTGGCTCTCACTCCCCAGTAATCACTTATAAGTAAGTACTGATAGGTAAGCACAACCCCCCCCCCCTCTCTACACACACACACACACACACATAGTGCTCTGAAGTCGCAGTACACGGACCCGAGTTCGATTCCGGCCTAGAATATGCAGATATGTGTGTGTACCACCCGTGTTAGATAATTCCTCCTTGTCTACCCTGTCAATTCCCCTGAGGATTTTGTAGGAGGTGATCATGTCTCCTCGAGCTTTTCTATCTTCATGCGACGTGAGGTGCAGCTCACGCAGCCTTTTCTCGTAACTCATGCCTCTTAGTTTTGGGACTTGCCTAGTAGTGGACTTTTTCCAGCTTCGTATTGTGCTTGACAAGGTATGGGCTCCATGCTGGGGCCGCATACTCCAGGATTGGTCTTACATACGTGGTATACAAGGTTCTGAATGATTCTTTACACAGATTCCTGAAGGCTATTCTGTATTTACTTAGTTGTACTTACCTAGTTGTGCTTGCAGGGGTTGAGCTCTGGCTCTTTGGTACCGGCTTTCAACTCTCAATCAACTAATGTACAGGTTCCTGAGCTAACTGGGCTCTATCATATCTACACTTGAAGCTGTGTATGGAGTCAGCCTCCACCACATCACTGCCTAATGCATTCCATCTTTCTACTACTCTGTCACTGAAAAAGTTTTTTCTAACGTCTCTATGGCTCATTTGGGCACTCAATTTCCACATGTGTCCCCTAGTGCGTGTGCCCCTTGTGTTAAATAGTCTGTCTTTATCTACCCTATCAATTTCTCTGAGAATCTTGTACGTGGTGATCATGTCCCCTCTAACTCTTATGTTCCCCAGTGAAGTTACGTTTAATTCCCGTAGTCTCTCCTTGTAGCTCATACCCCTCAATTCGGGTACTCGACTGGTGAGAGACCTTTGAACCTTTTCCAGCTTAGTCTTATGCTTGGCTAAGAATGGACTCCATGCTGATGCCGCATACTCCAGAATTGGTCTGACATATGAAGTATTTCATCTCCCAAATGATACCTTGTATCTGGTCTCCTGCTCCTTACATTACATTTGCTTGGGTTAAACTCTAACAACCATTTGTTCGATCATTCCTGCAGCTTGTCCAGGTCTTCTTGAAGCCTCAAGCTGTCCTCCTCTGTCTTAATCCTTCTCATAATTTTAGCGTCGTCGGCAAACATTGAGAGGAATGAGTCTATACCCTCTGGGAGATCATTTACGTATATCAGAAACAGGATAGGTTGCTTAGGTACTCTCTTATCCACTGGAGCGCCCTACTATTTACTCCTGCCTGTTTCTCCAGCTTATGCATCAGCCTTTTATGGGTTACTGTGTCAAAGGCCTTCCGACAATCCAGAAAAATTCAGTCCGCCCATCTTTCTCTTTCTTGCTTAATCTTTATCACCTGATCGAAGAATTCTATTAAGCCTGTGAGGCAAGATTTACCCTCCTTGAACCCATGTTGATGGGTTGTCATGAAGTCTCTTCTCTCCAGATGTGTTACTAGGTTTTTTCACGATCTTCTCCATCACCTTGCATGGTATACAAGTTAAGGACACTGGCCTGTAGTTCAGTGCCTCATGTCTGTCACCCTTTTTGTATACTGGAACTACATTAGCCGTCTTCCATATTTCTGGTAGGTCTCCCGTCTCCAGTGACTTACTATACACTATGGAGAGGGACAAGCAAAGTGCTCCTACACACTCTTTCAATACCCATGATGAGATTCCATCCTGGCCAACAGCCTTTCTCACGTCCAGATCCAACAGATGCCTCTTGACCTCATCTCTTGTAATTTCAAACCCTTCCAAGGCCGCCTGGTTTACTGCCACCTCTTCTAGCGCACTAACCTCACCTTGTTCTGTTGTAAAGACCTCTTGAAATATCTTGTTGAGTTCTTCACACACCTCTATGTCATTCTCTGTGTACCTATCCTCACCCGTTCTAAGTTCATCACTGTTGTTTTCCTCCTGATGTGACTGTGGAGTAGTTTTGGTTCGGTCTTGGCTTTATTTGCTATATCATATTCATATTTTTTCTCTGCTTCTCTTCACACACTAACATACTCATTCCTGGTTCTCTGGTATCTCTCTCTGCTTTCTGGTGTTCTGTTATTTGGAAGTTCCTCCACGCCCTTTTATTCAGTTCCTTTGCTTCCATACATGCCTTATTAAACCATAGATTCTACTTTTGCTTCACGGTTTTTTCCTGTCGGGCCGGGATAAACCTGTTTACTGCCTCCTGACACTTTTGGGTGACAAAGTCCGTCATGTCTTGTACGGACTTAGTTCTGATTTCTGTGTTCCATGGTATATCCCTTAGGAATTTTCTCATCTTCTCATAATTTCCCTTTCGGTTCCCTTTGTTTCCCAGTTCTTTTTGGGGGAGATAATTCCTAGCTCAACCAGGTACTCAAAGATCAGTACACTGTGATCACTCACTCCCAAGGGGGCTTCCAACTTAACTTCCCTTATATACGACTCATTTAGGGTAAATATCAGATCAAGCAAGGCTGGTTCATCCCCTCCTCTCATTCTTGTCGGTCCCTTGATGTGTTGGCTTAGGAAGTTTCTCGTTGCCACGTCCAGCAGCTTAGCTCTCCATGTGTCTGGGCCTCCATGAGGGTCTCTGTTCTCCTAATCTATCTTCACGTGGTCGAAATCTCCCATGAGACTTCATGTGTGTGTGTGTGTGTGTGTGTGTGTGTGTGTGTGCGTGTGTGTGTGTGTGTGTGTGTGTGTGTGTGTGTGTGTGTGTGTGTGTGTGTGTGTGTGTGTGTGTGTGTTTGTGTGTGTATTCGCCTAGTTGTGCTTGTGGGGGTTGAGCTCTGCTCTTTTGGCCCGCTTCTCAACAGTCAATTAACTGTTTCTAACTACTACTAATACTACTATTTTCTTTTCTCCACACCACACACACACACACCACAGGAAGCAGCCCGTAATAGCTGACTAACTTCCAGGTACCTATTTACTGCTAGGTAACAAGGTCATAGGGTTAAAGAAACTCTGCCCATCGTGTCTCGCCAGCGCCCGGGATTGAACCCGGGACCACATGATCACGTGCCCAGCATGCTGTGCGCTCGGCCACCGGCTCCCCTGTGTGAGTGTGCGTGCGTGCGTGTGTGTGTGTGTGTGTGTGTGTGTGTGTGTGTGTGTGTGTGTGTGTGTGTGTGTGTGTGTGTATGTGTGTGTGTGTATTACAGAGAAATAAATATGTAATAGGTATGATACAAAAAAAAAAGTTCGGGAGTCAGTTCATTAGACAATTGACAGTTAGAAAAGCGAAGCCCAAGAGCCAGCAGCTCACTCCTGCAGGCACAAGTAATAACGACAAACAGTGAGTACCCTCATCGTCTCCTCGGGGGATGAGAACCCTGAGGGGGGCCTAGAGGCCACTATATGGGGGTCAACATGAGAGAGGGGGGTCAACATGAGAGAGAGAGGAGGCCAACATGAGAGAGAGAGGGGGCCAACATGAGAGAGGGAGGTCAACATGAGAGAGAGGGGGCCAACATGAGAGAGGGGGGTCAACATGAGAGAGAGGGGGCCAACATGAGAGAGAGGGGGCCAACATGAGAGAGGGGGCCAACATGAGAGAGAGGGGGCCAACATGAGAGAGGGGGGTCAACATGAGAGAGAGGGGGCCAACATGAGAGAGAGGGGGCCAACATGAGAGAGGGGGGTCAACATGAGAGAGAGGGGGCCAACATGAGAGAGAGGGTGGGGGGGGGGCAACATGAGAGAGAGGGGGCCAACATGAGAGAGGGGGGTCAACATGAGAGAGAGGGGGCCAACATGAGAGAGAGGGGGCCAACATGAGAGAGGGGGGTCAACATGAGAGAGAGGGGGCCAACATGAGAGAGAGGGTGGGGGGGGGCAACATGAGAGAGGGAGGTCAACATGAGAGAGGGGGCCAACATGAGAGAGGGTGGGGGGGGGGCAACATGAGAGAGGGAGGTCAACATGAGAGAGGGGGGCCAACATGAGAGAGGGTGGGGGGGGGGGCAACATGAGAGAGGGAGGTCAACATGAGAGAGAGGGGGGCCAACATGAGAGAGGGTGGGGGGGGCAACATGAGAGAGAGGGGGCCAACATGAGAGAGAGGGGGCCAACATGAGAGAGGGTGGGGGGGGGGGCAACATGAGAGAGGGGGCCAACATGAGAGAGAGGGGGCCAACATGAGAGAGGGTTGGGGGGGGGCAACATGAGAGAGGGGGGCCAACATGAGAGAGGGTGGGGGGGGGGCAACATGAGAGAGGGGGCCAACATGAGAGAGGGTGGGGGGGGGGGGCAACATGAGGAGAGCTGGCGACGTCGTGTCCCAGCTGACGTGGAGAAGGAGCACCTCACCCTGTCACCGGCGACGCTCTGGACCACAGTCACTGTTCAGGCGCCACTAAACACTGACTTAGTTGCTCAGCGCCGCATGAAGACCAACCAAGTGTTTGGACTACATGGTCTTAACTCACCGTTCCACTTCCTTAATTGTTACAAAATACACACAAACTTGCATACATACACACATTCTCCCCAAGACCACACACGTGGGGAAAAAATTAAAACTCTAGGCATGGTGCTGAAGAATTATCTTCCCGCCCAACTAAGAGCAGCCCACAGCATTGACCACTATGGCTGGAATCCTTTCCTGTTTATCATTTCAGCAGTTCTTTTCCCTGGCCCTTTCCCGGAGGAAGAGCAGGCGAGGGAGGACATGAGTGTGGAAAATATTAGCAGAATAATATTATGAGTAGTTTATATGTCGTTGACAAGGTCCCGCACCCCCCTGAGTGGCTCCCAGGCGCCATAAAGGTGGGCCAATGTCTGCACCAACCCGCGGCGCCACCAGTGAAGGCTTCCATTTTGATCTAACATTACCAATGTTAATTATTGCTTATAATGGTATTATCAAGAGAAAGCGCTAAGTTATTATGACTATACAGCACTTGGAAGGGATATGAGGATTAGGATTTAGAATAGGACGGAAGGAAGGAAGGAAGGAAGGAAGGAATGGAGCCCAAGCACTTAGGCATTATTATGTGCGTTTACAAGAGTGAAATACAGAATTGTATTTCACATCTGTAAGAGCACATTGATGACATTAAGTAAAAAGACACAAGGAACACTGTTTATGTAAGGCAGACATAAATCTGTGTACTTATGTATCCATGTATGTAGGTTAGATTAGCATTTGACTAAGCACTACAATCACCTTCCTGTGGTTGAGTGTTCAATAAATCACTAAACTATATGTTATCTAACCTTACCTAGTTAACAAATATCTAATCCCTGTCCATGGAGGACAGAAGAAAATGTATATATGCTGGTTAGCATAGTAAATGTGGTCGAAAAATAATAATAAAAAAACTTGGACAGCCGGGGATTGGACGTCAAACTGCAAGAAGCGATGTCGTCGCTCTACCGTCCAGTCCGATTGATAAAGATTAAGCTACCCAAGAGGTAGCACAGACATGAATAGCCCATAACGTCCAGTCCAAGCGGTTGGGCACATTCATAAAAGGGCGGAGGTTTCAGTCTGTTTCAAGGGGTAACAACGGTGACTCAAATATACCTCAACTTAGTGCTAAGTTCTTAACTAGAATTAATAAGTTTATTGTTGATAAATTAATAACTAAATTGAATAAACCAGCGTTCCTTTAAACTCTGGGTTGAGCTGGCATGAGGACGCCATTTTGGGATGTCTTAATAAGGTATATATTTTGGGATGGGATGTATTTTTGGGATGTCTAGATGTTTATCTAGATACAGCATCTATGTCTAGATACCACCATTTGGTCACCATTTGGTCAGGGAGACATCTCCCGTCATGCAGGGTGCAGTCGCACCTCCACAGATCTCCAGTATCAACTCTTGATACTGGTAATGGCTCAAAAGGGCAATCACTTACGGGCTATTCATGCCCGTGCCACCATAATCTTTATCAAGCAATCATGTCTAGATAGATACACTCCTAGCGGTGTATCCCCCCCCCCCCCTCACACAGTCGTAGAGATTTACACCTACTTCAGAAATACGCATCATTATACGTTCTGTTTAACATTAGACTAATAATGTTACTCTGAAATTTGGCTACTATGTACCTCTTAATAAACTTATCTGTTAGATTAAGGACCTGGCCCCGAGAAGGTATGCGTGTTACTGGCTTTGCAAGACTGTAAGAACAATGCTATGTACTCTCACAAACCCATAGTACCTTCCTGTATATAAATGAATAAATAAATAAATAAATGAATAAATAAATAAGTTTCCAATGTTCAAATTCAGGTACGTTGAGGAATGTCTGTAGTGTTGAAGAATGACAACAGACATTAATATAAAGACAAATAATTGCGTCAAGAATCATCTGGCATGCCAGTCTGGACGTGACTTGCTCTCAACTATACCACAACAACAACACAGCCGTGCCCAGTCATCACTGGACACTTGAGTCGACTATAGAACAGTGGACTCGGGCACCCAGTCTCTTCTATAACACAGGATAGTTTAGTGGCTTTTCCATGGATTATTAGTTTGACGTCAAGTTAATAATATATTGTGCATGCCATTAACAACTTCCTTTTCAGAGTTCCGGTCATAACATGAGGTTTTAACCCCACAAAGAGTGAATGATTTACTAAATTATTCACGTGTCAAAATATTTGAGATAATATTATACTCGAAGAATTAATGGCAAGTTCTTTAAACCAGGGTACTGGTACTCGGTACTTCTGATTGTTGCTACGTGTAAGGCAACGAATCAGTGACACACTGCAGGTAATCTAAACTTTAATTTATTGTTCTCAGATGCTGGAGCCTCTCTACAGGTGTATAATAGCAGCGATTACATAGTTGTGAATAAGACCTCTTAGCCCCGGAGGGGCCAGCAGGACGGAGGCCACATTACCATTCCCAGCTATGTGGAATTAGTGTTCATTTGTTATTTTTAATATTAGTGTCGTTCTCTGAGTGATTTTTGTAGCGAATTCTGTATGTTCATATGACTTGATTCCTTAGAATTGTTTAATTGAAATTACTCGGTTAACTAATCTTCAAACTATTTTTATTCATATTCTATGTGAGGGATTTGATTGGGAAAGAGTGATGAGAGATAAATCATCCCCACACTGAGGGAGGAGACGAGAAAGGTTCGTGGGGTACAGGGAAGGAAGGACGGTTACGCCAGAACGAGTTTGCAACCCTCTTACTCCTGTCATTTATCTTTATTCCTGCGGGAAGAGGTGTAGCAGGACTGTGAGAGCGAGGAAGAGGAGCAGCCCAGAATCACAGTCATTACCAGATGTAACTGTTGAATATAATGGAATAACAGATTTCCAGCGCAAGAGCTTGAACAGCCAATAGAACAACGCTACTCATCGGAAGGTGAAAAAATAACAAGAGAAAAACGCTTCTCCGCTTTTTCCTTTGGTGATGGAATAACTAATAAAACAGTGTTAGTCTCTCTCTCTCTCTCTCTCTCTCTCTCTCTCTCTCTCTCTCTCTCTCCCTCTCTCTCTCTCTCTCTCTCTGCGTGAGAAATGGAACACCATCCCTGCTCTCCTCCCGCTCTGGTCTTGGTGTACTGCTCCCCCACCATTCGTTATCTGGCCTTCGTCGAGACTGTGAAGGGAATGCAAGGGGAGTGGCAGAGTCGTGCTGTTTAATGTACGAGAGGATGTGTGTTCCCAGCCAACCAGAGGGTTCCAGTTCATATTGCAGGAGAAGAAATGAGTGTCGCCATGTCCTCGCTTATCCATGCAGGGTGGCACAGATGACACAGCTGGGTTGCCTGTCCTCGCTGACGACTCAGCCCTCCGGGTTGCCTGTCCTCGCTGACGACACAGACCACACAGCCCCCAAGTTGCCTGTCCTCGCTGACGACACAGACAACACAGCCCCCAAGTTGCCTGTCCTCGCTGACGACACAGACAACACAGCCCCCAAGTTGTCTGTCCTCGCTGACGACACAGACCACACAGCCCCCAAGTTGCCTGTCCTCGCTGACGACACAGACAACACAGCCCCCAAGTTGCCTGTCTTCGCTGACGACACAGACCACACAGCCCCCAAGTTGCCTGTCCTCGCTGACGACACAGACCACACAGCCCCCAAGTTGCCTGTCCTCGCTGACGACACAGACAACACAGCCCCCAAGTTGCCTGTCTTCGCTGACGACACAGACCACACAGCCCCCAAGTTGCCTGTCCTCGCTGACGACACAGACCACACAGCCCCCAAGTTGCCTGTCCTCGCTGACGACACAGACCACACAGCCCCCAAGTTGCCTGTCCTCGCTGACGACACAGACCACACAGCCCCCATGTTGCCTGTCCTCCCTGACGACCTACCAGCATCAGGTCTCAATAAAACAAGTTCCAGCGAACAAAATCTCTGAACACTTCCTCGTGATGTTCTGCTCGTGAAGCGGGAAATCATTGGTTCTTGTCGCCCGCCCGATATTTTTACTGTTTTACCAAGTGAGTACTACAGTAATTAGGATAATCACCGCGCATTCTTAAGATGGAAGACTCAACATGATCACATCTTTTTGAGAATCTTACTTTTCCGGTTGGGAAACTTACTGAAATGATCGTAGTTTTTCAAAATAAAAATTTAATCATAAATGGCTGTGTTTTTACAATTAGCATAACTTGCAGGCTGTAGAGAAATAGTTCGTTTTTACAGCCTCTAACGTACATCGTACATGTACACAGGTTAAAAGTAATAATATTACTTACGATCAATATGATTGAAGATTACAAATGTCATTAATTTGAAACATTGAAGTGAATGAGAGTAAGACAAGAGAACTATCAGGAGAAAGCGCCAGGCCAGAGGGGCCTCGTAGCCTGGTGGATAGCACGCAGGACTCGTAATTCTGTGGCGCGGGTTCGATTCCCGCACGAGGCAGAAACAAATGGGCAAAGTTTCTTTCACCCTGAATGCCCCTGTTACCTAGCAGTAAATAGGTACCTGGGAGTTAGTCAGCTGTCACGGGCTGCTTCCTGGGGGTGGAGGCCTGGTCGAGGACCGGGCCGCGGGGACACTAAAGCCCCGAAATCATCTCAAGATAACCTCAAGATAACCTCAGGCCATTACGACTATATAGCACTGGGAAGAGGTCAGGATAAGGATTTGGGATGGGAGGGAGGGAAGGAATGGTGCCCAACTTCTTGGGCGGTCGGGGATTGAACGCCGACCTGCATGAAGCGAGACCGTCGCTCTACCGTCCAGTCCCAAGTGGTTGGACGCGAAGGAGGGTAAATTATTATGTAAAATGATGACCAAATCACACATCATAAAAACGGAGAACCGACGACGTTTTGGTCCGTCCGGAGCCATTATCAAGTTGTGTATTATTTAAATATATTAAAGAGAATGGCTGTCTGTGCTCGAGCTTAGAGGCCAGACGCTGGGACCCAGACGCACCAAACTTTGCAGGGTGACCAGTCTGTGTCCGAACATTGTCACTGACTGGTCGGGGTCGTGCCCAACAGCCCCGGGCCCCGCTCCCCTCTGTGTGAAATGGCAAAATATACTAATTTCTAATCTCGCTATATATAAAACTCCAACCTCACTAAGAGTCATCTGGAGTATTTAATAAATTATCTTCTACAGTTTATTGATGAAAACAGTGTTTAGTGAACATGTTACGGAGATGGAGGGAAGGTGGTGAAGGGTAGGGAAGGTGGTGAAGGGTAGGGAAGGTGGTGAAGGGTAGGGAAGGTGGTGAAGGGTAGGGAAGGTGGTGAAGGGTAGGGAAGGTGGTGAAGGGTAGGGAACGTGGTGAAGGGTAGGGAAGGTGGTGAAGGGTAGGGAAGGTGGTGAAGGGTAGGGAAGGTGGTGAAGGGTAGGGAAGGTGGTGAAGGGTAGGGAAGGTGGTGAAGGGTAGGGAAGGTGGTGAAGGGTAGGGAAGGTGGTGAAGGGTAGGGAAGGTGGTGAAGGGTAGGGAAGGTGGTGAAGGGTAGGGAAGGTGGTGAAGGGTAGGGAAGGTGGTGAAGGGTAGGGAAGGTGGTGAAGGGTAGGGAAGGTGGTGAAGGGTAGGGAAGGTGGTGAAGGGTAGGGAAGGTGGTGAAGGGTAGGGAAGGTGGTGAAGGGTAGGGAAGGTGGTGAAGGGTAGGGAACGTGGTGAAGGGTAGGGAAGGTGGTGAAGGGTAGGGAACGTGGTGAAGGGTAGGGAAGGTGGTGAAGGGTAGGGAAGGTGGTGAAGGGTAGGGAAGGTGGTGAAGGGTAGGGAAAATGGTGAAGGGTAGGGAAGGTGGTGAAGGGTAGTGTAGGTGGTGAAGGGTAGGGAAGGTGGTGAAGGGTAGGGAAGGTGGTGAAGGGTAGGGAAGGTGGTGAAGGGTAGGGAAGGTGGTGAAGGGTAGGGAAGGTGGTGAAAGGTAGGGAAGGTGGTGAAGGGTAGTGTAGGTGGTGAAGGGTAGGGAAGGTGGTGAAGGGTAGGGAAGGTGGTGAAGGGTAGGGAAGGTGGTGAAGGGTAGGGAAAGTGGTGAAGGGTAGGGAAGGTGGTGAAAGGTAGTGTAGGTGGTGAAGGGTAGGGAAGGTGGTGAAGGGTAGGTGTAGTGATGAAGGGGAGAAAGGTATTGGTGATGATGGGTGTAGATGGGGTACCTAGCGATGGCTGGGTAATGCAAATACTCATAGCGATGAAAACAGTATGCTGTGAAGATGGTATCAGTGATGAGGATGACTGTATGTAGAATAGATGGTTACAGTGTAGACGGTTGTGCGTAGTGAAATGGTTACAGTGATGAAGACTGTGTACCTAAGATGGTTACAGTGATGAAGACTGTGTACCTAAGATGGTTACAGTGATGAAGACTGTGTACCTAAGATGGTTACAGTGATGTAGACTGTGTACCTAAGATGGTTACAGTGATGTAGACTGTGTACCTAAGATGGTTACAGTGATGTAGACTGTGTACCTAAGATGGTTACAGTGATGAAGACTGTGTACCTAAGATGGTTACAGTGATGTAGACTGTGTACCTAAGATGGTTACAGTGATGAAGACTGTGTACCTAAGATGGTTACAGTGATGTAGACTGTGTACCTAAGATGGTTACAGTGATGTAGACTGTGTACCTAAGATGGTTACAGTGATGAAGACTGTGTACCTAAGATGGTTACAGTGATGAAGACTGTGTACCTAAGATGGTTACAGTGATGAAGACTGTGTACCTAAGATGGTTACAGTGATGAAGACTGTGTACCTAAGATGGTTACAGTGATGTAGACTGTGTACCTAAGATGGTTACAGTGATGAAGACTGTGTACCTAAGATGGTTACAGTGATGTAGACTGTGTACCTAAGATGGTTACAGTGATGTAGACTGTGTACCTAAGATGGTTACAGTGATGAAGACTGTGTACTTAAGATGGTTACAGTGATGAAGACTGTGTACCTAAGATGGTTACAGTGATGAAGACTGTGTACCTAAGATGGTTACAGTGATGAAGACTGTGTACCTAAGATGGTTACAGTGATGAAGACTGTGTACTTAAGATGGTTACAGTGATGAAGACTGTGAGTGGTAAGATGGTTACAGTGATGAGGACAGAACGTAGTGAAGAAGTATGGTCCGTCACCCGAGCAGCGCCGGGTACCCCTCTCTACTGCTCCATAACGCTTATGTTTTTAGAAAACGTCACTGCTAGAAACCATACCCTTTTAAAATTCATCATTAGAGACCTTACCGTTAACAGTTCACATCTGGAGACCCGGCCATCGAAACCACACGACTCCGGCCCTTGCTACTGGAAGATTACCACCAGACCTTATTGTTGCGAGAACACAGCCAGAAACCTCATCACTGAAAGACCACCATTAGAAACATGACCGTTGAAAACACCGCCTTAGAGACCCTACCATTCAAGGTATACCACTGGAGACCTTACCAATAAAAGTCCATAACTAGAAACTTTACTACTGAAATAAATGCCCGAAACGCTATGCGTACTAGTGGCTTTCAGGCATTGTATGTACTATCTCTAACTTTAAATCCATCATTATGTAACTCAATGGATGTACCTTTACCTGAATAAAGAATCTTAATCTGATCTGAATACCACTAGAAACCTTATCGTTAAAAGAATATTACATGATCAACGCTATTCTTGATTCAACGATTCAACGCTTAACGATTCTTCCAACGCTAGCTCCTCCCCCGCTGGAACCTTCACTGTTGAAACACCACTGGAGACTTTACCATTGAAAAGTACCACTGAAAATGTTACCTTAAAAAAAACTTAACTAGAGATCTTACCGTTGATATAACATCACTAGAAACCTTACAGTTCAAAGAACACCACTAGAGACATTATCGAGGAAATATATATAAAAACCATACCCTTAAAAATACACTACTAGAAACCTTACCGATGAAAGAACACACTAGAAACCTTACCGATGAAAGAACACACTAGAAACCTTACCGTTGAAAACTCGTCACTAGAACACTCTGGTACGGAGCTGGATATCCAGACTAGTATTTTAAATTTTATTTCACATTTTCCAGGAAAAAAATACAACTTTTTCTTGCATATCTTATCTTTGAGTTCTGACTTAATGCATTTATTTTCTTGCATTAAAATTAATCGGATTAATTTATTACCAACACGGTTCAAACACCTGTGTTCTTAACACATGCCAGGCTGATATTCTCGTGCCAAACATCGGGCTGTCCGAACAGGCACGTCACTGGTGCTCGCATTTCGAACACCCTGAGTTGAAATACCCGTGTTCTTCATCACCCATGTTCGAACACGCTCACTTTCGAAACACCTGCATACAAAACACCCCGTTAAAAAATATTTTATTTTTTCGTACATATTTTGTTTCATAAGTATAAACGTAAACAATATATTATATATATTATATATATATATATATATATATATATATATATATATATATATATATATATATACATATATATATATATATATATATATATATATATATATATATATATATATATATATATATATATATATATATATATATATATATTAGTATATTTTGGTAGCAGTCTTTCCTGTAGACATATATTATTAAATATGACCGAAAAAGTAAGATTAATAATTCTAACACGAATTTTCTCGATCTTTCGTACGTTTCTTTTCACTGTTGGTGGTAATTCAAAAATCAATTCTCCAAAATTCATTTTTATTTCTAGTCTGACTCGACACTTGAGCGCGTTTCGTAAAACTTATTACATTTTCAAAGACTTTAGTTTACACATACACAACTGAATAGAACTTACACATCTTCGATTTGTTTATATCTACATTTGAGTGAGGTGGATGGGGTGAGGTGGTATTAATAGGGTATTAAATTCCTAAACACAAGACAGAACACGAAACAATGGGTATTGAATGGAAGTGATTGTAGAAAGCCTATTGGCCCATATTTCTTGATGCTTCTATATTGGAGCGGAGTCTTGAGGTGGGTAGAATATAGTTGTGCATTAATTGGCTGTTGATTGCTGGTGTTGATATATATATATATATTTAAACCTAGAAGGGGTACCACCTCTGGTGCAAGTGTAGGGACCCATAGCCTCGGAAAAGAAAATAAAGAGTACTCAGAGAAGACCTTGTGGATCCTCACTGAACACTTTGATATTTTCTTCTCCTACCACCCCTATTCTTTTGGTATGAGTGTATATTTATCTAGCTTTATTTGAAAATGTCATTACACAAAAAAAGTTACAATACTGATTACATGCAGGGTACAAGGCTGCTTGTCACAAGTTGTAGAGCTCCTCCAGCTCTTCATATGGCGGATATAGCTCCAGATATAGCTCCTCCTCCTCCTCCTCCTCCTCAGATATATTATATATATATATATATATATATATATATATATATATATATATATATATATATATATATATATATATATATATATATTATATATATATATTATATATATATATATATTATATATATATATATATATATATATATATATATATATATATATATATATATATATATATATATATATATATATATATATATATATATTTCGCCACTCCCGGGACCTGACCCTGGTAGTAAAGTCACTAGCCTGGACCTGATCCTCTAGAAGCAAGAATCGATTAATTACCAAAAGAAAGCCTAAGCCAGCATGGATAAATAACACTGCACACGTTGCAATATATTCAAGAGCTTCTGGATACACAACGCGAGCGGGAACAAAATCTTGATCACAGCTGGGTGGACAGCGCTTCGGATTCGCAGTCCTGAGGTTCTGGGTTCGATCCCCGGTGGAGGCGGAGACAAATGAGCAAAATGTTTCTTTCACTCTGATGCCCCTGTTACCTAGCAGTAAATAGGTACCTGGGAGTTAGACAAATGCTACGGGCTGCTTCCTGGGAGTGTGTAACAAAAAAGGGGGCCTAGTCGAGGACCGGGCCGCGGGGACGCTAAAGCCCCGAAATCATCTCAAGATAACCTCAAGATAACCGAGGATTTTATCACGGAACATCGTGGAGCAAAGAAACAGTGAGAAAAAATTATTTCTGGTCATTCTGAAAATCAGGAAATTCTACATGGGCGATGAGATACCGTAGGAGGAACAATGCAGTTCCAACAGTAAGACATAGGTCTCTAGTCCATCAAATACAATTAATCTTAGGTGGCCAATATGTCGTAACTTAGCCAGAGACGTTTCGCTCTTCCAAGTTCGGGAGATAGGTCACGTATGATGGTAGGTAATTTGTTACCCCGTAGTAGCTGACTATCTATTTATCCAATTATTCCAGATCACGTTATTAATGTCAGAGGGAGAATTTGGAGCCAGGAACGAGCCCCTGGGAGACGGAACAGGCACGAATGAAGAACTCGCCGACTTCGCTACACTCTTAACTCAATGGACATTGTGTCCCGTCGGAGGGGAAGCTCCTTATATGCTACATAGGGAAATTAAGTGTAAGCAGTCCCCGTAGAGTAGTGGTCAAGCACTCGCTCTATGCCGCTTCGCAAGCGCTTTGGCCTGGGTTCGTATCCTGGCCGGGGAGGATTGACTGTGTGAGTGTCAATCATTAACCATAGCTTCTGTTCACTCAGCAGTGAATGGGTACCTGGTTAGCAAACGATTTGGCGGGTCTTAATCAGAGGGGAAAAAAATAGGAATAAACTGCCCGAAACGGTATACTTGCTAGTTGGTGTGTAAGACTGTAAGAACTCTTGTGTCCATACGAGGAGTGCTGGACCCTATATGTTGGTTGGTCCGTCTCTTGTGGTGATTGTTGGCTGGTCCGTCTCTTGTGGTGATTGTTGGTTGGTCCGTCTCTTGTGGTGATTGTTGGTTGGTCCGTCTCTTGTGGGGATTGTTGGTTGGTCCGTCTCTTGTGGTGATTGTTGGTTGGTCCGTCTCTTGTGGTGATTGTTGGTTGGTCCGTCTCTTGTGGGGATTGTTGGTTGGTCCGTCTCTTGTGGTGATTGTTGGTTGGTCCGTCTCTTGTGGTGATTGTTGGTTGGTCCGTCTCTTGTGGTGATTGTTGGCTGGTCCGTCTCTTGTGGTGATTGTTGGTTGGTCCGTCTCTTGAGGTGATTGTTGGTTGGTCCGTCTCTTGTGGTGATTGTTGGCTGGTCCGTCTCTTGAGGTGATTGTTGGTTGGTCCGTCTCTTGAGGTGATTGTTGGTTGGTCCGTCTCTTGTGGTGATTGTTGGCTGGTCCGTCTCTTGAGGTGATTGTTGGTTGGTCCGTCTCTTGTGGTGATTGTTGGCTGGTCCGTCTCTTGTGGTGATTGTTGGTTGGTCCGTCTCTTGAGGTGATTGTTGGCTGGTCCGTCTCTTGTGGTGATTGTTGGTTGGTCCGTCTCTTGAGGGGATTGTTGGTTGGTCCGTCTCTTGAGGTGATTGTTGGCTGGTCCGTCTCTTGTGGTGATTGTTGGTTGGTCCGTCTCTTGAGGGGATTGTTGGTTGGTCCGTCTCTTGTGGTGATTGTTGGTTGGTCCGTCTCTTGTGGTGATTGTTGGCTGGTCCGTCTCTTGTGGTGATTGTTGGCTGGTCCGTCTCTTGTGGTGATTGTTGGCTGGTCCGTCTCTTGTGGTGATTGTTGGTTGGTCCGTCCCTTGTGGTGATTGTTGGTTGGTCCGTCTCTTGTGGTGATTGTTGGTTGGTCCGTCTCTTGTGGTGATTGTTGGCTGGTCCGTCTCTTGTGGGGATTGTTGGTTGGTCCGTCTCTTGTGGTGATTGTTGGTTGGTCCGTCTCTTGTGGGGATTGTTGGTTGGTCCGTCTCTTGTGGTGATTGTTGGCTGGTCCGTCTCTTGTGATGATTGTTGGTCATTCTGTCCGTCTAACTGTTGTGGGATTGTTTGTCTGTTGATTTTGTCCTTAACGGGATGTATGCGTCATTATCATGGTGGGTTAGTGTGCCAGGTCTGTCAAGCAGTTGACGTTTATCAATCCAAACGCTTCTATATAAACCAGTTCCTCATTAAAAATAAACCTTAGGATATAGTTTGAATAGGCAGAAAGTAGATGGGCCTTTGTTTGTAATCGGTAGACGAAACACTCGTCAAATTTGTGAAACATTTCGTGAAATGTTCGTGTTCTTCTCTGTTAAACATTTCGTGAAATGTTCATGTTCTTCTCTGTTAAACATTTCGTGAAATGTTCATGTTCTTCTCTGTTAAACATTTCGTGAAATGTTCATGTTCTTCTCTGTTAAACATTTCGTGAAATGTTCATGTTCTTCTCTGTTAAACATTTCGTGAAATGTTCATGTTCTTCTCTGTTAAACATTTCGTGAAATGTTCATGTTCTTCTCTGTTAAACATTTCGTGAAATGTTCATGTTCTTCTCTGTTAAACATTTCGTGAAATGTTCATGTTCTTCTCTGTTAAACATTTCGTGAAATGTTAGTGTTCTTCTCTGATTTTCAGCTCTTTCTCTGATTTGATTCTATTTTTCCCATCGGATTCCGAATGGGGAAATTCCAACCTGTCCTCCAAGAATGATGGTGGTTCTATCACCTGTTGGTAGAACGTACAAAAAACGGACGGTTGTACAAAAGAGGTTCACGTTTTGTACTATTGGAATACCTCAAGGTGTATTCCAAACATTGGATGAGGAACTATACAACCTAACCTGATCTGTCCTCGGCCTAAATAAGCAACCGTAGGCCTAGTATCCGCCATTTTAAACTTAATAT
This sequence comes from Procambarus clarkii, assembly GCF_040958095.1. Taxonomy (NCBI): domain Eukaryota; kingdom Metazoa; phylum Arthropoda; class Malacostraca; order Decapoda; family Cambaridae; genus Procambarus; species Procambarus clarkii. Next base: position 782,134 of record NC_091177.1, on the reverse strand, counting down.
CCGCCATTTTAGACCTAATATCCGCCATTTTAGACCTAATATCCGCCATTTTAGACCTAATATCCGCCATTTTAGACCTATTATCCGCCATTTTAGACCTAATATCCGCCATTTTAGACCTAATATCCGCCATTTTAGACCTAATATCCGCCATTTTAGACCTATTATCCGTCATTTTAGGCGTAATTTGGTATACATGTGCTATACAAGGCCTATAGGAAAGGTTAGATTTTATTGTTGCTCTCTTTCTCATGCCTTCTAAAAATTAATAGTATAGCATCTTTTTGGAGTGCAAGAATCCATTTTTTAACATTTCATCCATAGTTGCTGTAATGTTTGGCTGTCAGGTTGGGAAAGGAAGGGAACTATCATGAAAGATCGCCAAGCCATTACAATTATATAGCACTGGGAAGGGGTCAGGATTAGGAATTGGGATGGGACTGGTGGAAGGAATGGTGTCCAACCACTTGGACGGTCGGGGATTGAACGCTGTCAGGTTGGGGGAAATCCACTGATCGCTCAGACAGCAATGGAAGGGTCATGCCAAATGCGTGACGGCTCGCGGAGACCTACACTCACACTTTGGATCTGAGAGAGCTGAGAGATCTGAGAGAGCTGAGAGCCGCGAGGTGAGCGCCTAGCGGCTCTCACAAAGTGTCGTTAAGTGTCCACCTGAGTACTAAGCACTTTGATTTAATTTTCTAAACAAAATTGTTTATTACTTAGATCAAAATCAACTGAATATTGAATCATTCACCCGAACACTCTTACCTGACTACAGCGCCGATGAGCCATCACCCGAACACCCTTGCCTGACTACAGCGACGATGAGCCATCACCCGAACACTCTTGCTTGACTATAGCGACGATGAGCCATCACCCGAACACCCTTGCCTGACTACAGCGACGATGAGCCATCAACCCGAACACTCTTGCTTGACTACAGCGACGATGAGCCATCACCCGAACACCCTTGCCTGACTACAGCGACGTTGAGCCATCAACCCGAACACTCTTGCTTGACTACAGCGACGATGAGCCATCACCCGAACACTCTTGCTTGACTACAGTGACCAATTAGGCGTGATACGGAAGCCGTGCCTCGCACAGGCCAGCACGGGGCAGGAGACGGGGAGACTGGAGCCGATACAGGGTGTTATGTGGGTGTCTCCATCAGCCTTGCATGAGGGTGTGTGTATGCAGGCCCCGCGCCTCTAGCAGCGGTCCCCCGCCCGGCCTCGACCAGACGACGAGTGACAGGTGTCTCCATGATAACCGTCCCCAGGCTTCGTGGCGGCTGTCATGAGGAAGCTTATAGGTTACACTGGGATTACACTGACAGTCTGGGATGCGAAAACGAAGGCATACATAAATATACATGATACATTCACACAAATACACACACACACATATACATGATCTAGATATATCTAGATTATGTCATATGATCATGTCACAGGTGATATGATCTAGATAGATGATCTATGTAGATATGATAGAGCCCAGTAGGCTCAGGAATCTGTACACCAGTTGATAAACAGTTGAAAGGCGGGACCAAAGAGCCAGAGCTCAACCCCCGCAAGCACAACTAGGTGAATACAACTAGATGAGTACACAGAGGACACACTCACACAGGATACACTTACACAGGCACACACACACAGGATACACTTACACAAGCACACACACACAGGATACACTTACACAGGCACACACACACAGGATATACTTACACAAGCACACACACAGGATACACTTACACAAGCACACACACAGGATACACTTACACAAGCACACACACAGGATACACTTACACAAGCACACACACAGGATACACTTACACAAGCACACACACAGGATACACTTACACAAGCACACACACAGGATACACTTACACAAGCACACACACACACACAGGATACACTTACACAGGCACACACACAGGATACACTTACACAGGCACACACACACAGGATACATTCACACACACAAACTACAAAATTACTGAAGATAATTGACGGGATAGACAAGGACAGACTATTTATCATGGATGGAACACGGACAGGGGGACGCAGGTGGGTACTAAGCGTCTCCCTGAACCACAGGGGACGATCAATAATTTGCTCACTGCCAGAGTTAATATATGGAAGGAATTCTGAAATGAAGAAGAAGGAATATTTCCATAAACTTATATAAATATATTTATTGCAAGATCTAAAGGGCTCGGGACACTAACAGGTGTCCTGGGTGGAATGGAATTAGCAGGTGGAATGCATTAGGCAATGATGTGGTGGAGGCTGACTCCATACACAGCTTCAAATGTAGATATGATAGAGCCCAGTAGGCTCAGGAATCTATACACCGATTGATTGACAGTTGAGAGGCGGGACCAAAGCTCAACCCCCGCAAACACAACTAAATGAGTACAACTAGGTGAGTACACACGTACACACACCACACACACACACACAGGACTCGCGGCTGAGCGATAGCGTTCTGGGGTCGTAGTCCTACGGGCCTGGGTTCGATCCCCGGCAGAGGCGGAAACAAATGGGCAAAGTTTCTTTCACCCTGGTGGCCCTGTTTACCAAGCAGAAAATAGGTACCTGGGAGTTAGACAGCTGCTGCGGGATGCTTCCTGGGGATGTGTGTGTGTGTGTGTGTGCGTGAGTTAGAGAGAAATATATGTTGTAGACATAATAGAGGAAAAATAAATTTGTTAGAGAGGCGGGATCCAAGAGCTAATAGCTCCATTCTGCAGAAACAAATAGTAAATACAAATAGTTTTATTTGATTTGATTTATTTATTTATATACACAGGAGTTGTTACATTCTGGTACAGCCACTAGCACGCACAGCGTCTCGGGCAGGTCCTTAATCCTAATATTCCCTGTAATACGACCCGCCAAATTGTTTAACAACCAGGTACCCATTCACTGCTGGGTGAACAGTGGCTACAGTTAAGGATTGGCGCCCAGTAAATCCTCCCCGGCCAGGATACGATTTACTGGGCACCAACCAAATACAAATCAAATACAAGTAGTAAATCCACCGCCGCACCACAAATACGACACCTGCTCGGTACAAGACCTCATAGAGGCCACCTCACCGACCTCCAACGACAATACGGCTCAGCCAAAGAAAAAACGGAAGACCTAGAGGTCTGCACTAACCCACCAGCTCCATAACTGGTACAGCCAGCCCTCCGAGGCTGAAATCCACCATGAAGACTCCCATCCATCCACAGATCACTACTATCAGCTATTGGTACAGATACTGGCTCCAAAGAGCCTCTACTTACGGGTTCGCCATAGCCCGTGCTACTTGAAACTTTTGTTCTGAGTAGCTGAATCTAAAACAACAACAACATAATTGTTGTGAGCTGCATCCTGGATGTGTGAGAGAGTAAGAGAGAGAGAGAGAGAGAGAGAGAGAGAGAGAGAGAGAGAGAGAGAGAGAGAGAGAGAGAGAGAGAGAGAGAGAGAGAGAGAGAGAGAACGAGAGAGAGAGAGAGAGAGAGAGAGAGAGAGAGAGAGAGAGAGAGAGAGAGAGAGAGAGAGAGAGAGAGAGAGAGAGAGAGAGAGAGACAGACAGAGAGAGAGAGAGAGAGAGAGAGAGAGAGAGAGAGAGAGAGAGAGAGAGAGAGAGAGAGAGAGAGAGAGAGAGATGTAGTAGATATAGTTGACGAAAACAGATCAAGAATCAGTGCATTAGACAACCGGCGATTAGAAAGTCGTGGTCCAAGCTCTAACAATTAGATCCTGCAGGCACAACTAGTAACTAACCACACACACAGTGTGTGGCCCACTGGCCATAATATTTAATTCCTCTCTACAAACGGGAGAACTTCCTGAAAACTGGAAAACCTCTGGTGTGGTGCCAGTCTACAAGACAGGGGGAAGACAGAACCCGTTAAACTACAGACCCGTATCACTTAGAAGTATTCCCCTACAAGTTGCTAGAAAGACTGATCCGAAGCAGGCTAGTTGAACACTTAGATCACATCAATTTTGTCTCAAGGTTTTACTAAAGCAAAATCCTACTTGACACACTTGCTGGAGTTCTAGATGACAGCAATCAAACAAGAGAGAGGGATGGGCAGACTGCACATTCATTGACTGTGAGAAGACATTTGATACGGTCCCGCACGAAAGCCTCAAACTAGAGAAGCAAGCAGGACAAAGATTGAGAAGCATTGCAAATGGTTTTGGACATACTCCCGAAGTGGTCTGAAAAATAAATGCTAGAATTTAACCCAGCCAAATGCAAACCTGTGAGAGTGGGAACAGGAGTGCCAAGACCAGTGCCACAGTATAGGATGAGGGGAAGACAGATTTTCAATCAGAAAAGAAGAAAGACCTGGGAGTGGACACAGCACCAGATCTGGTGCAAGAAGCCCACATTAGCAGAATAACAACCGCTGCGTATGACATACTGAGGTCTGACGACATACTGATGGCATATTGAGGGCGTGACGGCTGAGTGGACAGCGCTCGGCATTCGTAGTCCTAGGGTCCAGGGATCGATCCCCGGCGGAGACGGAAACAAATGGGTAAAGTTTCTTTCACCCTGATGTACCTGTTCATCTATCGGCAAATAGGTACCTGGGAGTTAGACAGCTGCTACGGGCTGCTTCCTGTGTACTCACCTGTTGTGGTTGCGGGGGTTGAGCTCTGGCTCTTTGGTCCCGCCTCTCAACCGTCAATCAACTGGTGTACAGATTCCTGAGCCTACTAGGCTCTATCATATCTACACTTGAAACTGTGTATGGAGTCAGCCTCCACCACATCACTTCCTGGTGCATTCCATTTACTAACTACTCTGACACTGAAAAAGTTCTTTCTAACGTTTCTGTGGCTCATTTGGGTACTCAGCTTCCACCTGTGTCCCCTTGTGCGTGTACTACCTGTGTTAAATAATCCATCCTTGTCCACCCTGGCAATTCCATAAGAATTTTGTATGTGGTGATCATGTCTCCCCTAGCTCTTCTGTCTTCCAGCGACGTGAGGTGCAGTTGCCGTAGTCTGTCCTCATAACTCAAGCCTTTTAGTTCTGGGACTAGCCTAATGGCATATCTCTGAACTTTTTCTAGCTTCGTCTTGTGTTTGACTAGATATGGGCTCCATGCTGGGGCTGCATACTCCAGGATTGGCCTTACATATGTGGTATACAAGGTTCTGAAGGATTCCTTACACAGGTTTCTGAAAGCAGTTCTGATGTTAGCCAGCCTCGCATAGGCCGCTGATGTTATTCTTTTGATGTGGGCTTCAGGAGACAGGTTTGGCGTGATATCAACTCCTAGATCTTTCTCTGTCTGTTTCGTGAAGGACTTCATTTCCCATTCGGTATCCAGTGACTGGCCTCCTAGTTCCTCCTCGTAGCTTCATTACCTTACATTTACTTGGGTTGAACTTTAGTAGCCATTTGTCGGACCATTTCTTCAGTTTGTCTAGGTCATCCTGTAGCCTCATACTATCCTCCTCTGTCCTGATCCTCCTCATAATTTTTGCATCATCGGCAAACATCGAGAGGAACGAGTCAATTCCTTCTGGGAGATCAGAAACAGTATAGGTCCAAGGATTGATCCTTGTGGAACTCCACTGGTGACTCCCCGCCACTCCGAGACCTCACCCTTCACAGTGACTCGCTGTTTCCTGTTGCTTGGGTACTCCCTTATCCAGTGGAGTACTTTCCCTTTCACTCCTGCCTGCATCTCCAATTTGTGCACCTAGTCTCTTATGTGGTACTGAGTCAAAAGCTTTCTGGCAGTCCAGAAATATGCAGTCTGCCCAGCCCTCTCTCTCTTGCCTGATTTTTGTTGCCTGGTCATAGAACTCAATTAAACCTGTTAGGCATGATTTGCCATCTCTGAACCCATGTTGATGTTGTGTTACAAACTTCTTCTGCTCCAGATGTTCCACTAGCTTTTTTCACACAATCTTCTCCATCATCTTGCATGGAATGCAAGTTAGGGACACTGGCCTGTAGTTCAGTGCCCCCTGCCTATCACCCTTCTTGTATATTGGGACTACATTGGCCGTCTTCCAAATTTTTGGCAGTTCACCTGTTACCAGTAATTTGTTGTACACCATGGAGAGTGGCAGGCACAGTGCTTCTGCTCCCTCCTTTCGAATCCATGGCGAGATTCCATCCGGGCCTATAGCCTTTGTCACGTCCAAATCTAGCAGATGCTTCCTCACCTCCCCACTGGTAATCACAAACTCCTCTAGTGGTGTCTGGTTTGATGTTCCCTCCCTTATCTCTGGGACTTCTCCTTGCTCTGAGGTGAAGACATGGAATTTCTTATTGAGTGCCTCGCACACTTCCTTGTCATTTGTAGTGAATCTTTCTGCCCCTATTCTCAGTTTCATTACCTGTTCTTCACTGTTGATTTCCTCCTGATGTGTCTATGCAGCAGTTTGGGTTGATTCTTTGCCTTGCTCACTATGTCATTTTCATATTGCCTCTCTACCTCTCTTCTCACCATGACGTATTCATTCTTGGCGCTCTGATATCTTTCTCTGCTCTCTAGTGTTCTGTTGTTTCTAAAGTTTCTCCACGCCCTTTTACTTAGTTGCTTTATTAGCTTACAACTCTGAATAAACCATGGGTTTCTCATCTCCATTTCAGTTTTTTCCTTTTGGACTGGGACGAACTTGTCTGCTGCTTCCTTACACTTCTGTGTGATGTAGTCCATCATGTCTTGAAGCGTCTGTCCTCTGAGCTATGTTTCCCAAGCTATTTCAGTTAGGAATTTTCTCATCTCCTCATAATTTCCCTTCCGGAATGCCGGTCTCTTGCTTTCTGGTCCCTTCCCTGAGTACATGAACCCTTCTTCAATCAGATACTCAAACAACAGTACACTGTGATCACTCATACCCACGGGGGCTTCAAGACCGATTTCCCTTGTGTCTGAATCGTTCAGAGTGAATACTAGGTCGAGTCTTGCTGGTTCATCATTGCCTCTCATTCTCGTGGGACCCTTGACATGTTGACTTAAAAAGTTTCTAGTCGTCACCTCCAGCAATTTCGCTCTCCATGTTTCCTCACCTCCATGTGGTTCCTTATTTTCCCAGTCTATCCTTCCGTGATTAAAGTGTATGTGTGTGTGTGTGTGTGTGTGTGTGTGTGTGTGTGTGTGTGTGTGTGTGTGTGTGTGTGTGTGTGTGTGTGTCTGTGTGTGTGTGTGTGTGTGTGTGTCTGTGTCTGTGTGTGTGTGTGTGTGTGTGTGTGTGTGTGTGTGTGTGTGTCTGTCTGTCTGTCTGTCTGTCTGTCTGTGTAGAATAAAAAAAATCTGTTGATTGACAGTTGAGAGACGGGCCCAAAGAGCCAGAACTCAACCCCCGCAAGCACAACTAGGTGAGTACACCTAGGTGAATACCGAGCAACATCCGCGTTCCCTTCACAAACTTGGACAAAGGAGCTCTCCAGACCCTATGTACAGCGAAGACCCACTCTGGAATATGCGTTCCCAGCATGGAACTTTTACCTGAAAAAGGATCAGAAGAAACTAGAAAATATCCAAAGATATGCAACAGGACTCGTTCCGGAGCTCAGGGATTGAGCTATAAGGAAAGACTGAGAGAACTGAACTTTTCTACACTGGAGGAAAGAAGAAACAGGGGGGACATGATAACAACATACAAGATTCTAAGGGAAATTGAAAAGGTACATAAAACAGCGGTGTTCAGAGCTACGAACAGCAGAACGAGTGGATCACAGATAGAAACTCGCGACGAAAATGAGTCAAAGGGACGCCAGAAAGAACTTTTTCAATGTTAAAGGTGCCAATAAGTGGAATAGGTTTAGACGAAGAAGTCGTGAAAGCTAATGTGATTCAAAGATTTAATTGTAAATATGATAAAAGCGTGAGAAATGAGTCACTGTATTAATCTAAGAACGTTCCAAAGGCAGAGCTAGGAGCCTAGCTCGACCCCACAAGCACATTTATGTGAGTACACACACACACACACACACACACACACACACACACACACACACACACACACACACACACACACACCTGTTACCTAGCAGTAAATAGGTACCTGGGAGTTAGTCAGCTGTCACGGGCTGCTTCCTGGGGTGTGTGGTGTGGGAAAAAAAAAAAAAAAAGTAGTTAGTAAACAGTTGATTGACAGTAGAGAGGCGGGCCGAAAGAGCAAAGCTCAACCCCCGCAAAAACACAACTAGTAAACACACACACACACACACGCACACACACACACGCACACACACACACACACACACACACACACACACACACACACACACACACACACACACACAGGCTTTTTCAGGCTTGGAAAGTACAACAAGGACTGAGACCGAATGATAAAGGTGGTTTTCATGAGCGAAATTGCGAAAGAGGAACTGTTAGCAAGGAAGTGCTGTCTAGCAGGTGTAGAGAAGTTCAAAAAAATATTCCTGCAGAGGGATATGACAAGGGAAGAGAGAATACGGACAGCAGACGCGAGGAAGGAGCGCAGGGAGAGAGAAGGAAATCAGAGTACCACAACCCAGGACCCTACAATCCCAGAATGAAGTGGAGAACCCTCCTTAAACAGTGCAACAGCCATAGGGATTGGGGCACCAACCCCACATTCTACCCAACAGACACCCAACCTGCCCCATCCCCTGTCAGCCCCCCACTAAGTACCCACCTAGAGCACCCTCCCCCCACCCACCCCCCTCTTCCCACTCACCCCCCTTCTCCCCCTCACCCCTCTCCCCAGGACCTCCCTTCCCCCCCATCCCCCATGCCCTCCCTTCTCCCACATGCCTTCCCGTCTCTCCCACCCCCATGCCCTCCCTTCCCCCCCTCCCCCCTAAGCCCCCCACTCTCCCCCACCCCACCTAAGTCTTCCCCTCTCCCCCACTCCCCTAAACCCTCCCCTCTTCCTCACCCACCTCAGCCCTCCCTTTTCCCCCACGCCCCCCAAGCCCTCCACCCTTTTCTCTCCCCCCAAGCCTCCCCATCTCCCCTATCCCCCACAGCCTCTCCTCCCCCCATGCTTCCCCAACCCTCCTCTCTTACCCACCCCCTGTACCCTCCCCCTCTTACCCACCCCCTGTACCCTCCCCCTCTTATCCACCCCCTGTACCCTCCCCCTCTTATCCACCCCCTGTACCCTCCCCCTCTCCCCCACCACCCCAAGCCCTCCCTCCTCCACCAATCTCCCCGAGCCAGGTCCCCCCAGCTCCCACTCACCCCAGATCCCAAAGTTCCCCCCAAAAAAAGAAGCAGAACAGAGTCAGTTTCAGGGTGATGTACTCGAACATAGATGGGATCACAAGCAAGACAAGTGAACTAAGGGAAAGAGCACAAGAAGTTAACCCAGATGTAATCGGACTCACTGAAACAAAACTCTCTGGAATCATAACGAATGCCGTGTTTCCCCAGGAGTACACAGTAATAAGGAAAGAAAGGGAAGGTAGGGGAGGAGGCGGAGTGGCCCTACTCATGAGAAGGGAATGGAGTTTTAAGGAGATGGCCATCCCGGGCTGTGAGGAGTTCAGAGACTACATAGCAGGCACCATAACAATGGGAGGACCAAGAATAGTAGTAGCAGTAATATACAACCCTCCACCAAATGACAGGAGACCCAGTCAAGAGTATGAAAACAACAACAAGGCAGTTAACACTATAATTGAGAGGGCAGCCTCTGCTGCCTGTAGAAATAGATCCCACCTGCTCATCATGGGCGACTTCAATCACGGAAAGATTGACTGGGAGAACAAGGAACCGCATGGAGGCGAGGATACGTGGAGAGCCAAACTATTGGAGGTGGTGACAAGCAACTTTTTAACCCAGCATGTCGGAGAACCCACAAGAATGAGAGGCAATGACGAACCAGCGAGACTCGACCTAGTCTTCACTCTGAACGACTCCGACATAAGAGAAATCGGTTTTGAGGACCCAGTAGGAATGAGCGACCACAGTGTACTGGTGTTTGAGTACTTGATTGAAGAAGGGTTATTGAACTCGAGGAGGGATACCGAAACCAAAAGGTTAGCATACCGAAAGGGAAACTATGAGGGGATAAGAAAATTCCTAACAGATATAGCATGGGAAACAGAGCTCAGGGGAAAGACGGCCCAAGATATGATGGATTACATCACGCAGAAGTGCAAGGACGCAGCAAACAAGTTTGTCCCACTCCAAAAGGAAAACAGAGAAATGAAGATGAGAAACCCATGGTTTAATCAGAGATGTAGGCTAGCTAAGCAGCAAAATAAAAGGGCATGGAGAAACTATAGGAATAACAGGACACTGGAGAGCAGAGAAAGATACCAGAATGCCAGGAATGAATATGTCAGGATGAGAAGAGAGGCAGAAAGACAATACGAAAATGACATCGCAAGCAAAGCAAAGACTCAGCCTAAATTGTTGCATAGCCACATTAGGAGAAAAACAACAGTAAAAGAACAGGTTATGAGATTAAGGATAGGGGCGGAAGGATTCACTACAAATGACAAGGAAGTGTGTGAGGAATTGAATAAGAAATTCCAGGAGGTCTTCACCTTAGAGCAAGGAGAAATTCCAGAGGTAAGTGAGGGAATAGCTAACCAGAAACCACTGGAAGAGTTTAAGATTACCAGTGGGGAAGTAAGGAAGTGTTTACTAGAGTTGGACGTGACGAAGGCTATAGGCCCAGATGGAATCTCCCCTTGGGTTCTAAAGGAAGGAGCAAGAGAACTGTGCCTACCACTCTCCATAGTGTATAACAAATCACTAGCAACAGGGGAACTGCCAGATATTTGGAAAGCAGCTAACGTAGTCCCGATATACAAGAAAGGGGATAGACAGGAGGCACTGAACTACAGGCCAGTGTCCCTAACCTGCATACCATGCAAGCTGATGGAGAAGATTGTGCGAAAAAAACTAGTGGAGCATCTGGAGCGAAGGAACTTTGTAACACAGCAACAACATGGGTTCAGGGATGGCAGGTCCTGCCTCACAGGGTTACTTGAATTCTATGACCAGGCAACAAAAATAAGGCAAGAAAGAGAAGGGTGGGCAGACTGCATATTTTTGGATTGTCAGAAAGCCTTTGATACAGTGCCACACAAGAGGCTAGTGCGAAAGTTGGAGATGCAGGCTGGAGTGAGAGGGAAGGTACTCCGGTGGATAGAGGAGTACCTAAGCAACAGGAGACAACGAGTCTGTATGAGGGGTGAGGTCTCAGATTGGCGAGACGTCACAAGTGGAGTCCCGCAGGGGTCAGTCCTTGGACCTATACTGTTTCTGGTATATGTAAATGATCTCCCAGAGGGTATAGATTCGTTCCTCTCAATGTTTGCCGACGATGCAAAAATTATGAGGAGGATTGAAACAGAGGATGATAGTAGGAGGCTACAAGATGACCTGGATAGACTGAGTGAATGGTCCAACAAATGGCTGTTGAAGTTCAACCCGAGTAAATGCAAAGTAATGAAACTAGGCAGTGGAAACAGGAGGCCAGGCACAGGATACAGAATAGAAGATGAAGTACTTAATGAAACAGAGAGAGAGAAAGATCTAGGAGTTGATATCACACCAAACCTGTCTCCTGAAGCCAACATAAAGAGAATAACGTCTGCGGCATATGCGAGGCTGGCTAACATCAGAACGGCGTTCAGGAACCTGTGTAAGGAATCATTCAGAATCTTGTACACCACATATGTAAGACCAATCCTGGAGTATGCGGCCCCAGCATGGAGCCCGTACCTTGTCAAGCACAAGACGAAGCTGGAAAAAGTCCAAAGGTATGCTACTAGACTAGTCCCAGAACTAAGAGGCATGAGTTATGAGGAAAGGCTGCGGGAAATGCACCTTACGACACTGGAAGACAGAAGAGTAAGGGGGGACATGATCACAACCTACAAAATCCTCAGGGGAATCGACCGGGTAAACAAGGATGAACTATTCAACACTGGTGGGACGCGAACAAGGGGACACAGGTGGAAGCTGAGTACCCAAATGAGCCACAGAGATATTAGAAACAACTTTTTTAGTGTCAAGGTAGTTAGTAAATGGAATGCTTTAGGCAGTGATGTGGTGGAGGCTGACTCCATACACAGTTTCAAATGTAGATATGATAGAGCCCAATAGGCTCAGGAATCTGTACACCTGTTGATTGACAGTTGAGAGGCGGGACCAAAGAGCCAGAGCTCAACCCCCGCAAGCACAATTAGGTGAGTACACACACACACACACACACACACAAGAGGCAGGACGAGAAGACATGGTTGGAAACAAGATCCTCAAATCAGTCACTGGGATTCAAGCAAGAACCACTTCAATACTAAATTCGCAAATTGCTAGTTTTTAACTAATAATTCTTACGGTGCATATAAATATCGCTGACACAAAGTCTTTCCAGCTGCACTCATAACCAAACGTGTCACAACCGCCTACTAGCGGACGCCGTCAACACAACAAAATGCTTTAATTCCAATTCCTTGACGCATCCGGTCATGGTTTTCGAGCATTCTCAGAAGTGGAACGTTCAGTACCTCACGTATATCCCGGCCAACGACGCTTCCCTTCCCAAGTGACCCGTCGGTACGTAGCTGAGAGAAGGATGATAAGTTTGTTATCAATATGACAATTATGAAGCGATGGTAGTGCTGCTGTGGAAGACTGGTGAAGAGTGATGGTGCACGTGGACCACTGTTGTGGTGGTTGTTTAAGATTCAGGAACACAAAGTTGCAAGTAGCACGGGTTATGGTGAGCCCGTGGTGGACTTACCTGGCACCGGAGATGTGAAGGACCACTGTATACCTGGTCTTGTGAAGATGTGGTGCTGCTGTAGATGACTGGTGGAGTGTGGTGGTGCTTGTCTCTGGGTAATATTGTGTTGTGAATGATCAAATGAATACATGAGAGATATTAATGTTTTGATATTCAGCACCCATGGTCTTTTTTATTTCAATTTACACACACATACCTATTTTTGTTGGCGCTGATGCCTCTCCATCCTTCACGGAAGTGGGTAACAGGGTAATAATAATCTTGAGGTTATCTTGAGATGATTTCGGGGCTTTTAGTGTCCCCGCGGCCCGGTCCTCGACCAGGCCTCCACCCGCAGGAAGCAGCCTCCACCCGCAAGAAGCAGCCCGTGACAGCTGACTAACACCCAGGTACCTATTTTACTGCTAGGTAACAGGGGCATAGGGTGAAAGAAACTCAGCCCATTGTTTCTCGCCGGCGCCTGGGATCGAACCCAGGACCACAGGATCATAAGTCCCGCGTGCTGTTCGTTCGGCCGACCGGCTCCCGTGATGTTGGGAGTGAGTGATGTTGGATAAATACACGAATACAGCACAATAGAGAGGGATGAATGTGCGTTAAACAAAATGAAGATGGAGTTGGTGATGAATAAGTCCTTCAGGTGGTCCTTACTCTGCAATATTCATCATTCTTTCCATCAGGATGTTGAGTTCTGTTAGTTGGCAGCCACCAGTGGTTTCCGTCGAAACTATAATCATGTCTCTTGTTTAATCATCATGTCTAACCCTGAAACTATAATCATTTATACAACTTTTGTAGGCTCCAATGTCCTAGGAAACCTTCCCACAGAAGACTAGGAAACATCTGCGTCAGGAATGAGGTAGCATATTGATGAAGAATGGGAAACCTCTGTAGCAGAACTCTTCAGCATTAGCAGTCAGGACTTTTCAAATCCTTTGTCCAAAGAATGAGGAAAACTGCACCGGAACTTGGAAACCTTTCCATCATGAACTAGCACACTGATGTGGGGTCTATCGAGACACCTGTGACAAGCCGCTGTATTAAGAGCAGGATACCTCTGATCTGTGATTGACAGTCACGTGGTGGAACTAAGAATCACGTGCAGCCATACAGGGAACTCCGTCGATCGTTGGCGTTCAGGGCCCGACGCACGCAAGGCATACAGGGGCCCCAGACGGACACAAGGCGTACAGGAGCTCGACGCACGCAAGGCGTACAGGAGCCCCCGACGCACGCAAAGCGTACAGGTGCTCGACGCACGCAAGGTGTACAGGTGCTCGACGCACGTAAGGCGTACACGGGCTCGACGCACCCAAGGCGTACAGGAGCCCCAGACGCACGCAAGGCGTACAGGAGTCCCAGACGCACGCAAGGCGTACAGGTGCTCGACGCACCCAAGGCGTACAGGGGGCCCAGACGCACGCAAGGCGTACAGGAGCCCCCGACGCACGCAAGACGTACAGGGGCTCGACGCACGCAAGACAAGTTGTGTGGGAAGGTGGCAGCTGAGGACGACAAGCAATAATATCAGAATAACAACAGTATTTTAAGACAAAGATAGAACTGAATTCTGGGAAACACTTGCCACAAGAACCTGGCTCTGATTATTGTGTACTCACCTAGGTGTGCTTGCAAGGTTGAGTCAGGTTCCTAACCCCGCCTTCCGGACATTCTTAGATGAGATGAATACCTCCTTTTCCACGTTGTGTGTGTGGGGGGGGGGAAGGGGGGCTTGTGTGCGTGCGTTCCTGTGTGTGTGTGTGTGTGTGTGTGTGTGATTTATCCCAGGAATGAACAAACAAGCCGTTGGACCAAACAAACTGGTTCCCAGTTTTGTCTTAAACACTTATATTCTTTTGTTTCTTCCTCAATCACATCCGGACTCGATGACTTTGAAAATCGATAACGTTAGATTTTTTTTGTCCCAGTTGTCATTGAACAGTTTTCGTTACTGAAGTGTTAATGTGAAATCCCCGTCATTGTGAGCAGGTAAGGGAGTCCCCTCACTGGTGAAGGATAAACCCACTCACTTACCTGTAAACGAGAAAAGGAGCTCGCTCACCTGTAAGAGTTTATGAGTCTTCTTACCCTGCAAATCGACCCAAATGTTTTCACCTTAACTGTTAGTTAAGGTGAAAACATTAAGGTGAACAGAAGCTCTTATCTCAGATTCACTGCATAAAACGAACTGAATTTTTTGTTATTATTTCAATAAACTTTCGTGTAAGCCTTTGGGGGGAAAAAAACTATATCCATAAAACATTTCTGACAAAAATAGTAATACTTTGTATATCACACACGACCTTCATCAATTTTATTGCAAAAGTTACTTCACAGAAGTGCTCTATATTTTTTAATAAAAATAATTGTGAATTATATTTTCGTCTCGAGAGGAATTACCGAATTTCAAGAGGTGATCGTTGGTGGCAAATTACATTTCTTTACTATTAAATGGAAAATATGTAATATATCACTTTTATACAACACAAAATGTTTTCAGAGACTGCATGACGTCAGAGGGGAGACGGTTGGCTATTCTGTCGATAAAAGACATACGTGTGTGTGTGTATTTACTATTTTTCCCCCTGCAGAATCGAGCTATTAGCTCTTAAACCCCGCCTTTCTAACTAATCTACTTCTCCTCTATTATGTCTACTACATATATTTCTCTCTAACACACACACACAAATCCCCAGGAAACAGCCCGTAGCATCTGTCTTACTCCCAGGTACCTATTTACAGCTAGGTAAACAGGAGCATCAGGGTGAAAGAAACTTTGCCCATTTGTTTCCGCCTCCGCCAGGAATCGAGCCCGGACCATTAGGACTACGATCCCCGAACGTTATCCACTCAGCCGCGAAACCCCCTGTGTGCATGTGTGTACTCACCTATTTGTACTCATCTATTTGTGCTTGCGGGGGTTGAGCTCTGGCTCTTTGGTCTCGCCTCTCAACCGTCAATCAACTGGTGTACAGATTCCTGAGCCTACTGGGCTCTATCATATCTACATTTGAAACTGTGTATGGAGTCAGCCTCCACCACATCACTGCCTAATGCATTCCATCGGTTAACTACTCTGACACTGAAAACGTTCTTTCTAACGTCCCTGTGGCTCATTTGGGTACTCAGTTTCCACCTGTGTCCCCTTGTTCGCGTACCACCAGTGTTGAATAGCTTATCCTTGTCTACCCTGTTAATTCCCCTGAGGATTTTGTAAGTAGTGATCATGTCTCCCCTTACTCTTCTGTCTTCCAGTGTCGTAAGGTGCATTTCCCGCAGCCTTTCCTCGTAACTCATACCTCTTAGTTCTGGGACTATTCTAGTGGCATACCTCTGAACTTTTTCCAGCTTCGTCTTGTGCTTGACAAGGTACGGGCTCCATGCTGGGGCCGCATACTCCAGGATTGGTCTTACATATGTGGTATACAAGGTTCTGAATGATTCCTTACACAGGTTGTGTGTGTGTGTGTGTGTGTGTTTACTATTTGTACCTGTAGAATCGAGATATTAGGCCTTGCGAGCCACCTTTCTAACCAACGTATTTTCCTTTATTATGTCTACATATATTTCTGTCTAACTCACACACACACACACACACACACACACACACACACAGATTGGGAGATTGGGAGAACAGAGACCCACATGGAGGACCAGACACATGGAAAGCTAGGTTGATGGCCGTGGCAACGAGAAACTTTCTTAGCCAACACATCAAGGGACCGACAAGAATAAGAGGGGAAGATGAACCAGCCAAGCTTGATCTGATATTTACCCTAAATGAGTCGAATATAAGGGAAGTTAAGTTGGAAGTCCCCTTGGGAATGAGTGATCACAGTATACTGATCTTTGAGTACCAGGTAGAGCTAGGATTTATCTTCCCCAAAAAAGAACTAGGAAACAAAAGGCTGGCATACCGAAAGGGGAATTATGAGGAGATGAGAAATTTCCTAAGTGATATACCATGGGACACAGACCTCAGAGCTAAGTCTGTACAAGACATGATGGACTATGTCACCCAAAAGTGTCAGGAGGCAATAAGCAGATACATCCCGGCCCAAAAGGAAAAATCAGATAAACAAAAGAAGAATCCGGGGTTTAATAGAGCATGTATGAAAGTAAAGGAACTGAACAAAAGAGCGTGGAGGAACTTCCAAATAACAGAACACCAGAAAGCAGAGAGAGAGATACCAGAGAACCAGGAATGAGTATGTTAGTGTGAGAAGAGAAGTTGAGAAAAATTGTGAAAATTATATAGCAAATAAAGCCAAGACCGAACTAAAGCTACTCCACAGGTCACATCAGGAGGAAAACAACAGTGAAAGAACAGGTGATGAAACTTAGAACGGATCAGGACAGGTATACATAGAATGACAAAGAGGTGTGTGAAGAACTTAACAAGAGGGTTTCAGGAAGTCTTCACACCAGAACGAGGTGAGGCCGTTGCGCTTGATGAGGTGGCAGTAAACCAGGCGGCCTTAGAAAGGTTCGAAATTACAAGAGATGAGGTCAAGAGACAGCTGTTGGATATGGACGTGAATAAGGTTGTTGGTCCAGACGGGATCTCACTATGGTTACTGAAAGAGTGTACAGAAGCACTTTCCTTGCAACTCTCCATAGTGTATAGTAGGTCACTGGAGACGGGATACCTACCAGAAATATAGAAGACAGCTAATGTAGTCACAATATACAAAAAGGGTGGCAGACAAGAGGCACTGAACTACAGGTCAGTGTCCTTAACTTGTATACCATGCAAGGTGATGGAGAAGATCGTGAGAAAAAATCTAGTAACACATCTGGAGAGACGGGACTTCGTGACAACCCATCAACATGGGTTCAGGGAGGGTAAATCTTGCCTTACAGGCTTAATAGAATTCTATGATCAGGTGACAATGATTAAGCAAGAAAGAGAAAGATTGCGGACTGCATTTTCTTGGACTGTCGGAAAGCCTTTGGCACAGTAACCCCTAAGAGACTGGTATATAAGCTGGAGAGAGAGGTAGGAGTAACTGGTAAGGTGCTCCAGTGGATAAGGGAGCACCTAAGCAATAGGAAGCAGAGAGTTCCAGTGAGAGATGAGACCTCAGATTGGCGTGAAGTCACTAGTGGAGTCCCACAGGGCTCTGTACTCGAACCTATCCTGTTTCTGATAAAGTAAATGATCTCCCGGAGGGTATAGACTCATTCCTCTCAATGTTTGCTGACGATGCCAAAATTATGAGAAGGATTAAGACAGAGGAGGAACGCTTGAGGCTTCAAGAAGACCTGGACAAACTGAAGGAATAGTCGAACAAATGGTTGTTAGAGTTTAACCCAAGCAAATGTAATGTAATGAAGATAGGTGTAGGGAGTAGGAGGCCAGATACAAGGTATCATTTGGGAGATGAAATTCTTCAAGAGTCAGAGAGAGAGAAAGACCTGGGGGTTGATATCACGCCAGACCTGTCCCATGAAGCTCATATCAAGAGAATAACATCAGCGGCATATGCCAGGTTGGCAACATAAGAACGGCCTTTAGAAACTTGTTTAAGAAATCATTCAGAACTTTGTATACCACATATGACAGACCAATCCTGGAGTATGCAGCTCCAGCATGGAGTCCATATCTAGTCAAGCATAACTAAAGTGGAAAAGGTTCAAAAGTTTGCCACCAGACTAAACCCGAACTGAGAGGCATGAGCTACGAGGAGAGACTACGGGAATTAAACCTCACTTCCCCGGAAGACAGAAGAGTTAGGGGGAACATGATCCCCACATACAAGATTCCCAAAGGAATTGATAGGGTAGATAAAGACAGACTATTTAACACAAGGGGCATTCCTTCCCCACGTCCCATCCCAAATCCTTATCCTGACCCCCCTCCAAGTGCTATATAGTCGCAATGGCTTGGCGCTTTCCCCTGATAGTTCCCTCCCCCCTTCCCCATACTTGTGTGTGTACTCACCTAGCTGTGCTTGCAGGGTCGAGCTTCAGCCGTTCTAGCTGTCTGATTAAATTATTTCGGCTCTCTTGCGTCTGATCATATCCTGATATAGTGTATGGAATGAGCTTCCTCTGTCTTTCCGTCTAGCTCATTCCATTTTGCTGTCTTGCCCCATAGTGAGTAAATGCTTCCTCACATCTCCGTTACTCATGGCTCCAACCGTCTACTCTCTTCAAGTTCCTACTTATAATGCAGTTTATATCAGTGACTCTAAGGCTCCTATAGACACACAGTGTCACCTTCGTCGCTTCTCTTCTCTACCTTTGACAAGTCTGGTGCTCCTGACACCTGGGTGGACAGCGCTTCGGATTCGTAGTCCAGAGGTTCCGGGTTCGATTCCCGGTGGAGGCGGAAACAAATGGGCTAAATGTTTCTTTCACCCTGATGCCCCTGTTACCTAGCAGTAAATAGGTACCTGGGAGTTAGACAGCTGCTACGGGCTGCTTCCCGGGGGTGTGTGTGTAACAAAAAGGAGGCCTGGTCGAGGACCGGGCCGCGAGGACGCTAAGCCACAAAAATCATCTCAAGATAACCTCTCAATCCTTCCTCGGTGCTCAGTTCTCTCAAGTTTTGAGAGAACTTGAAGGCAACTTACGAATAATATCTTGACCCTTGTCATCTTTACACACACTATGACCTCGGAAAACCTCTTTGTTGATGACTGAATTGATTGTTTATGTGTTCCTCTGGTTCCAGGCTCGGCCTCGTGCCTTTTATTCGAGGCTATTTTGCTTTTCTGATTTGTGAATGTATATCCTCTTCATTATGTACAGACCTCCTGTTGCATCCTGACACTCCTGTTACACCATCTCGGTTCCTGTGTTTATCCTGCAGTTTCCGGTGCAACTTGGTCCAAACGAACTGTTAGTCTAGACGTGTGAAGAAAGCCTGCACTTTCCTCTCTGATAGCAGTCATCCTGTCGTGAACTACTGCACGTTCACCAGGCAGGATTTTCCTTCACTGAACACATCTTTGTGTTAAACTACAAACTCCTTCCTGTACAAGTAATCTATTGACCTCATCCTTATTAAGCTCCAAGGTATATGCAGGCGATGAGTCACAATAACGTGGCTGAAGTATGTTGACCAGACCACACACTAGAAGTTGAAGGGACGGCGACGTTTCGGTCCGTCCTGGACCATTCTCAAGTCTCACAATCGACTTGAGAATGGTCCAGGACGGACCGAAACGTCGTCGTCCCTTCAACTTCTAGTGTGTGGCCTGGTCTCCAAGGTATATGATAATCAAAAGAAAGCGCTAGGCCCCTGGAAGGCTATGTTGCACGTTCTGTATCACAGAATGTTCAATCATTCACAGATATGACTTAGAATGTCAGTACAAGAGCTCAAGACGTAGGTCGTGTGTTGATATACGAATGACAGTCATCGAGGGTCACGAGGACATGGGAACGACTCAGAGGAAGAGTGGGAGGAGCAACTGTTGCGACACTCCTACAGATCACGACGTGCGATGGTAAGGTGGTGGTGACACACACACACACACACACACACACACACACACACACACACACACACACACACACACACACACACACACACACACACACACACACGCACGCACACACACACACAAATGTGTGAACCTCACGTTTTGACAAATGGAATGCATCAGGAAGTGATATGGTGGAGGCTGACTCCATACACGGTTTCAAGTGTAGATATGATAGAGCCCAGTAGGCTCAGGAACCTGTACACCTGTTGATTGACGGTTGAGAGGCGGGACCAAAGAGCTAAGGCTCAACCCCCGCAAGCACAACTAGGTGAGTACAACTAGGTGATTACACACAAATATGAACTCACCTATTTGTACTCTCCTATTTGTGCCTGCAGGATCGAGCTTTGACACTTGGATCCCGCCTTTCGAGCCATCGGTTGTTTACAGCAATGACTCCGGTCCTATTTCCCTATCATACCTAGTTTTTAAAATTATGAATAGTATTTGCTTCCACAACCTGTTCCTTAAGTGCATTCCATTTTCCCACTACTCTCACGCTGAAAGAAAACTTCCTAACATCTCTGTGACTCATCTGAGTTTCCAGCTTCCACCCATGTCCCCTCGTTCTGTTATTATTACTATTTGTGTGTGTGTGTGTGTGTGTGTGTGTGTGTGTGTGTGTGTGTGTGTGTGTGTGTGTGTGTGTGTGTGTGTGTGTGTGTGTGTGTGTGTGTGTTACCACCATCTTATTATCGCACGTCGTGATCTATAGGAGTGTCGCAACAGTTGCTTCTCCCACTCTTCCTCTGATTCGTTTTACCGGCTAAGATTACCACACTTAGGTAATTACACTTAGGTAATTACATTTAGGCAATTACACTTAGGTAATTACACTTAGGTAATTACATTTAGGTAATTACATACGCACACGCACGCACGCACGCACGCACACACACACACACACACACACACACACACACACACACACACACACACACACACACACATAAGTGTGTGTGTATGACGACCCCAAAATGACGATGCCAAAAATTATGAGAAGGATTAAGACAGAGGAGGACAGCTTGAGGCTTCAAGAAGACCTGGACAAGCTGCAGGAATGGTCGAACAAATGGTTGTTACAGTTTAACCCAAGCAAATGTAATGTAATGAAGATAGGTGTAGGGAGCAGGAGGCCAGATACAAGGTATCACTTGGGAGATGAAATACTTCAAGAGTCAGAGAGAGAGAAAAAGACCTGGGGGTTGATATCACGCCAGACCTGTCCCCTGCAGCCCATATCAAGAGGATAACATCAGCGACATATGCCAGGCTAGCCAACATAAGAACGGCATTTAGAAACTTGTGTAAGGAATCATTCAGAACTTTGTATACCACATATGTCAGGCCAATCCTGGAGTATGCAGTCCCAGCATGGAGTCCATATCTAGTCAAGGATAAGACTAAACTGGAAAAGGTTCAAAGATTTGCCACCAGAATAGTACCCGAGCTGAGAGGTATGGGCTACGAGGAATTAAACCTCACGTCGCTGGAAAACAGAAGAGTTAGGGGGGACATAATCACCACATTCAAGATTCTCAAGGGAATTGATATGGTAGACAAAGACAGGCTATTTAACACAAGGGGCACACGCACAAGGGGACACAGGTGAAAACTGAGTGCCCAAATGAGCCACAGAGATATTAGAAGGAACTTTTTTAGTGTCAGAGTGGTTGACAAATGGAATGCATTAGGAAGTGATGTGGTGGAGGCTGACTCCATACACAGTTTCAAATATAGATATGATAGAGCCCAGTAGGCTCAGGAACCTGTACACCAGTTGACTGACAGTTGAGAGGCGGGACCAAAGAGCCAGAGCTCAACCCCCGCAAGCACAAATAAGTGAGTACAAATAGGTGAAAGGGTGAATACACACACACCGACAAGCATGATGCTGGAACTAAGTATGATGATAAAGACCACCTGTGGAAAATACGTGTTAGTCATACGTGAGTATACACCGCTCAACCACATGATGAGACGCACACACACGCACACGCGCGCATACACGCGTGCAAAGGCTTGCTACAAAATGGCTTCCGGAACTGAAAAGCAAGAGTTATGAAAAGAGGCGTAAAATATACCAAAGCTAGAAGATAGAAGAAAAAGATGTGATATGATCTCCACTTACAAAATAATAACGAGAATTGACCAAATTGACAAAGAGTAATTCCTGAAACCGGCAAACTTAAAAACAAGAAGTCATAGATTCAAGTTAAGGAAACAAAGGTGCCGAAAAAGTATATTAGAAAGTTTTCTTTCACGAAGAGAGTGGTAGACGGCTGGAACAAGTTAAGTGAGAAGGTGGTGGAGGCCAAAACCGTCAGTAGTTTCAAAGCGTTATACGGCAAAGAGGACTGGGAAGATGGGACACCGCGAATGTAGCTCTCATCCTGTAACTACACTTAGGTAACTAAGATTACCACACTTAGGTAATTACACACACACACACACACACACCAAAGAGCTAGAACTCAACCACTGCAAGCTCAACTAGGTGAGTACACACAAACTCAGGTAGGGAGTTTCTTCTGCATCATTCAATGGCTTATTCCAGTTCTTTTTCTTGTTTACCCTTTCACCGAAGATATTTTCTGTGTCTCATATGTCTATTAGGAATAAAACTGAACCCTCATATTAGCCGTGGAAGAATAAGAGTCTTCACAGGGAACTGAATAGATGAAACGAGTCAGACAACGTTCCACTGGAAATTGACTCGATCTCTTCCTGGGGAAGCAAATGGGCAAATGAACAAATCCCAACCCGTTCTCGCAAATTCGTAAAGTCAATATTGACTTATTAACTTCGTGCATAGGTGATATACTAAACATAATAGATACCCCTAAAAAGATTCATAGAAAACACCGACCTTACCTAACCTTGTTAGTATCTTAAGATAAGCATCTTATTGCTTCGTAATTACAATTATTACTTAACCTATACCTATTATAGGTTAGGTAATAATTGTAATTACGAAGCAATAAGATGCTTATCTTAACATACTAAGTAGGTTAGGTAAGGTCGGTGTTTTCTATGAATCTTTTTAAGGGTATCTATTATGTTAAGTATGTCACCTATGCACATATTTAATAAGTCAATATTGACTTATTAAATTTGCTAGAACGGGTTGACAAATCCACAAGGGGCGTGACGAGGATTCGAGCCTACGTCAGAGAGCATCCCAGACGCTGCCTTAGTCGACAGAGCTCAGTCAAATGGGCAAAGTTTCTTTCACCCTGATGCGCCTGTTGTCATAGCAGTAAATAGGTACCTGGTAGTTAGACAACTGCTACGGGCTGCTTCCTGTGTGTGTGTGTGTGTGTGTGTGTGTGTGTGTGTGTGTGTGTGTGTGTGTGTGTGTGTGTGTGTGTGTGTGTGTGTGTGTGTGTGTGTGTAAATTTTTTTTTTAGAGTTGACTGATTGACAGTTGAGAGGCGGGCCGAAGGAGCAGAGCTCAACCCCCGCAAGCATAACTAGGTGAATACACACACACATTTCCGAACTTCAGAAGCCGGCCATTATGAAAAGACAGCACTAGGGACCGGGGAAGCCTCACTGACAAAGCCTTCAGTTCTCACATGTTCAGGATTAAACAGCCAAGTATCTTGTGGACTGTGTACGATCCCTACTACGGGGGCTGAGGTGAGCAGTGTTGTTATAACTGATGAACTTTACAATAGGAGGCAGCACAATTCAAAGGTATATCCGAATTAGTAACTGGGCGTCCACAATGCAAGCCGAGTTGGTAGCAATGCTGGTAGCACTCGAAATTATTGACAACAATGAAGTAGACAGCTTAATTATTTCTGACTCCCTTTCCTCACTACGAGCAATAAACAGTTTGAAATCAAGTAATAACGTGCTTGTCTTGGAAGCTAGACGTAGATATATAAGAATACTTAGCAAGAGGGTAAATATAAAAATGTTGTGGATCCCTTCTCACATTGGCATGCAGGAACATGACAAAGTTGACGCCCTTGCTAAGGCTGCAGTAAATAAAGACAGTATTGAACGAAATCTTGAGTTATCAAATAGGTCTCTTAAAAGTGCCATTAGACGAGAACTCCTGGATGAATTTGAGGGAAGTAGAACAGTGCAAACTGGAACTAGCAGGTCCATTGTTCATCACAATGAAATGTGAGAGGTAAAACATGTGTATGAGGCAAGTAACAAAGTCAGTAGACTAACAGATGTTGCCACAGCCCGAATAAGACTTGGCTACAAGTATCTCTGGCAGTTCGGCTTGTATAGGGATCTAGATGAAGCAAATTGTAAAGTGTGTGGACAAAGACAGGGACACACACTCGAACACTATATCTTGGATTGTAGTAAAATTGAGCCATTTAGAGATAAATCTAAGCTCACTCTGTATGATATGGCAACCTATCTTATTACCCGGGATAAATTACCTGAAATCCTTGCACTGTACCCACATTTCGCTTCCAGTAGATAAACGACATATGAGATTCAGAAACAAGTAGTGTATTGTGAGGACTAATAATAAACAGAAGCTCCCCTATGACTGTAATATCCCCATTGGTCAAACTATTATGTATTAGCGATAAGACCTACCATTAATGTATGATGACTTACTGTAAATATATTGCTCTTGAAATAGCACTTTTTCTGTAACTAGTTGACATTGTAATTATAAGGTGTGAAGGATAGATGAAATTGTTGATGTAATAATCTAAGATGAGGTCTGATAAAGACCTTTTGTGCCCTCTGTAATGCTTTTTGCGCTCCGCTCACAGGATGGGTATGGGGTGCACAATAAACTAGCCGCCTTCAGCGGCAACAATCAAAATCAAATCAAGGAGGTTGCTTATGAGTTCAAAATCCACTTAGAAAACGTTTCCAGAAACATTGTGTGTGAGGGGGAAGGGGGGCGGACATTGACAAATCACCGGCTTCCCGCCCCCATCGAGGCCCCTAGAGAGATGGACGTGGCCTTCAGGTAAATTTAGATAAAATACTCATCATTAAGTATATAATATGGAATTTTAAAGTTTTTATATTTTGCCCCGAGGGGCGAGTTTATTGGGTAGCGCCACTCATCTTGTGAGTGGACACACCGCCATAGCAGCATGTACATATGGAAGAACGCACGCGACAAATTCCAGTTTATATTTTCGTTAATATTATATTAATGCAGCCGTTAAGGGGAGGAAAGTTGTGCATGATCACGATCACTCCCTTCCTACAGGGGGAAGTTACGTGTCACTCTCACCCTCAGACCATCTCGTGGGGAAGTCTTGGCCAAAGGCACCAATCTGGGAAGCTAAAAAAGAAATCCCATTAAAAGTCGGGAGTGTTTAAGCCGCACTGGATTTTGCCGCCAATTTTCCCTCTTATTGCAAAGCCAGAGGAATTGTTTTTATGTACTGCTTTTTGTTGTTGTAAAGAATTGTTGTCTTTTTTGGTACCTCTCATATATGTATATCAGTTTCTTGTTTAATCTTGCAAGCTGTTGTTGGTGTTGTTTTAGATTTAGCTACTCAGAACAAAATGTCCATGTAGCACGGGCTATGGTGAGCCCATAACCGAGTTCAACCCGTTCTCGCAAATTCGTAAAGTCAATATTGACTTATTAACTACGTGCGTAGGTGATATACTAAACATAATAGATACCCCTAAAAAGATTCATAGAAAACACCGACCTTACCTAACCTTGTTAGTATCTTAAGATAAGTATCTTGTTGCTTCGTAATTACAATTATTACTTAACCTATACCTATTATAGGTTAGGTAATAATTGAAATTACGAAGCAATAAGATGCTTATCTTAAGATACTAACAAGGTTAGGGTAAGGTCGGTGTTTTCTATGAATCTTTTTAAGGGTATCTATTATGTTAAGTATGTCACCTATGCACATATTTAATAAGTCAATATTGACTTATTAAATTTGCGAGAACGGGTTGTCCACAGATATGACACCCTTTAACTATTGGGTTTATTACCTCCCAGCAGCACTTGTAATCAAGTCTGAGTCTGTGTATGATGTTATCGATTTCGTTGCGTCTTTATCTCTGGTCCCTCTGGTCCATAACAGATGAGACAACGGAAGCCGTACTGATTTCCACAGTCTGTGTCATGTAGAATTATATATATATATATATATATATATATATATATATATATATATATATATATATATATATATATATATATATATATATTATTAAGAGAAGCCTTACCACAGCCGGTTGTCCAGCAGAGAGAGAGCCCCGTTACCTAATGTCCCGCAACTCTGATGAGCCCGTCGGTCGCCCAGACGGAATTACGGTGAACCCCTGGAAGAATGGTAGACAGTTGGTGTGGGACTACACTTGCGTTTCAACTTTAGCCAATACCTATGTTGACTTCAGTGCTACACAAGCAGGAGGAGCTGCCAATCACCGGGAAGTGGCCAAGTCACGTAAATACAGAGACCTTGAGCACCACTACAATTTTGTCCCCATTGCCTCAGAGACACTTGGTGCCTGGGGTAAAAGTGCTGCTAGCTTTTTGAAGGAGTTGGGGTCTAAGCTAATCGAAACAACTAGAGACCCTAGAGCTGCCAGTTTTCTTTTTCAGCGCCTTAGTGTGGCAATCCAGAGAGGAAATGCTCACTGCATCCACGGTTCCTGCCCGCCATCTGAGGAGCTGGAGGAGCTGTTCAACTTGTGACAAGCAGCCTTGTACCCTGCATGTAATCAATATTGTAACTTTTTTGTGTAATGACATTTTCAAATAAAGTTAGATAAATATACACACTTAACAAAAGAATAGGGGTGGTAGGAGAAGAAAATATCAAAGTGTTCAGTGAGGATCCACAAGGTCTTCTCTGAGTACTCTTTATTTTCTTCTCCGAGGCTATGGGTCCCTACACTTGCACCAGAGGTGGTACCCCTTCTATATAGTATATATATATATATATATATATATATATATATATATATATATATATATATATATATATATATATATATATATATATATATATATATATATGTCGTACCTAGTAGCCAGAACTCACTTCTCAGCCTACTATGCAAGGCCCGATTTGCCTAATAAGCCAAGTTTTCATGAATTAATTGTTTTTCGACTACCTAACCTACCTAACCTAACCTAACATAACTTTTTCGGCTACATAACCCAACCTAACCTATAGAGATAGGTTAGGTTAGGTTAGGTTAGGTAGGGTTGGTTAGGTTCGGTCATATATCTACGTTAATTTTAACTCAATGAACAAAAATTGACCTCATACATTATGAAATGGGTAGCTTTATCATTTCATAAGAAAAAATTTAGAGAAAATATATTAATTCAGGAAAACTTGGCTTGTTAGGCAAATCGGGCCATGCATAGTTGGCTGAGAAGTGAGTTCTGGCTACTATAGGTACGACATTTATATATATATATATATATATATATATATATATATATATATATATATATATATATATATATATATATATATATATATATATATAAGAATACAGCATGACTGCAACAACATACTGTGCTTTTAGATTAAAATATTTGAAATTCCAACGAGCAATAGTATCAAGCATGATATGACCCAATAGAGTACTTGAACACATGAAATATGGAGGGACACAGCAGTGAAAGACTGAATGTTGTGAGTAGCACATTTCATGACACACACTGCAAAATTCTATGTTGTTTTTGAGACACTGCCGCCCATGTTTATGGACAATTTTGCTTATTTTGCTGGAATTTACCCGAGGGCCGCCATCTCTAGTATCCTCGATGGAGTGTGGCTTGTTAAGGGCTAAACTCCCCACTGTTATTACCTGTTTACCTGAGGGGCACGAACACTAGTGGCCTCGACGAGGACAGGAAGCCGGCGGCTTGTCGAAGGTCCCCCCATTTGCTTTGATGATCTTTTCCAGTTGGATTTTCAAATTTAACATAGTTTTGGCATTTACGGCTTCGGTGGGTGAGCGGTTCTATGGGTTTATAACCCTCTGGGTGAAAGAGCATCTCCTGTTCTCAGTCCTACAATGTGGCTTGTTGAGTTTGAAACCGTTGCTCCTTGTTTGTGAGGAGATTTTGGAAGAGGAGTGAGGAGACGACACTGATTTTGAACTTGGCACTCCACAGGGAGGTGTCCTCAGTCCTACTCTGTTCAATGTGTTAATCAATGCACTCCTAAACTCATTAACTAGGAGGCCCAGCGAGCACATCATTACCTATGAGGATAATATACTGATCCACACCAATAGGTATACCAACACCCAAAATGTTATACCAACTTGCACACATGTCAGGAACTAGGCTTAGTCATCTCAGTAGAGAAAACAAAGAGCCTGAACCGACGCCCACCCAGACGGGGTGGGGGCTGTTCGCTAGATGCAGCTGCATAATGATTCTCTGCTCGATCATGTAACCAGATACAAATACCTTGGTCTTCAAGTTCCACTGTACCGCAATGATGTAGCCAGACTGGGTCGTCAATGTAGAGAGAGGCTCCGTGCTCTCAAGGCTGTGGCAGGCTACCATCCAAGCTATAGCGCAAATGTGAGAATTGGCAAAATATGATCTCTCATATATTAGATCTCTGATCTACTACGCCTCCCCAAACACCCAGGCGTCAAAACAGAAGATGTCCGAAAGAATAATCCAGACTGGCAAAAGGACGGCGGGAAATGACATTTAGAAAGGAAAAGAGGGGGGAGGGGAGAAAAATTAAACATAAGGAAAAGGAAAAGATATCCGCCATAATTTGTAAAGACTGCAGCAGTAGCATAAGGCCACAAAAGGACAGAGGACTGTCCCATGGAGCATCACACACAGGCAGGCGCCCACCAAGCCCCCTCACGACGACAACGGGCCGGACAGGGAGGGGGGGCCAGAGTACACAAATGTACTCTGAAGCACTGGGGAAGGGGGGTCATGTGGAGATGTACTCGCCTTGTTGTGCTTGCAGGGGTTGACCTTTGGCTCTTTGGTCTCGCCTCTCGACTGTAGGCGATGTCTTGATGATGTGGACGGACACGGGCTGGCCAAAGTGTCTGAACCTTTTTGATGGTATGAATAGACATGTGCGGGCCTGGAATGTGTTTGTGTCTTCTCTCCTACCTGTCTTTGCCAATATTTGCCTAGTTGTATTTATGGGGGCGAGTCTTGGCTCTTGGTTCCCACCTCTCGACCCTTCACTCCTGCATGGGTCCAAGAGCCTATTGGACTGTCATATTTACATTTAAATTTATGTATACAGTCGGTCCCCATCACTTCAGTTCCCAGCGCATTCCATTTGTTTACAATCCTATAGCTGAAAATGTATTTCTCTCTGTGGCTCATTTGGGTACTAAGTTTCCATCTATGTCCCCTTGTTCATGTACTGCCCATGTTAAATAGTCTGTCTTTGTCTGGCCTGAATATTTCCCCCTGAGTATTTTTGTTTGTGGTAATCATGTGTCTTCTGTCTTGTTTATATATATATATATATATATATATATATATATATATATATATATATATATATATATATATATATATATATGAGTTCTTTCATTCTTGTACAGCCACTAGCAAGCAAAGCGTTTCGGGCAGGTCTTTAATCCAAATTTTCCCCCGCAATATGACCAGACAAATCGTTTAACCAGGTACCCATTCACTACAGAGTGAACAGAGGAAGCAGTTAAGCTTTGACGCCCAGTCAATCCTTCCCAGCCAGGATACGAACCCAACCCAAAGTGCTTGGTAAGCGCCGGACGAGTGTCTTACCACTGAGCCACGGGGACTGGTGGCACAGGGAGTACGGGGGAAGGAGGAGGATCAAGAGGAGAGGGTTGAGGCGTGGTTTTTCTCTCTTCTAGTGATGTGAGGTTTAACTGTTGTTGTTGTTTTAGATTCAGCTACTTGGACTTGTACCCAAGACTGACTATGTAATACATCAGTTATACAATGTTTGTGATGTAACTATAACCTGAGCTTGTAAAAGCATCCTAATCACCTTCAGTGGTTAGGTGCTTAATAACACACTAGTTTATATAGCAGCTACCTTATCCTGTCAAAGTGGGAGTGATATAAATTGTGTGTACAGTATATGCGTATGTATGTGTTTCTGTGTATATATGTGCATATGTATATATGTACTCACCTAGTTGTGCTTGCGGGGATTGAGCTTTGTCTCTTTGGTCCCGTCTCTCAACTGTCAATCAACTGGTGCACAGATTCCTGAGCCTACTGGGCTTTATCATACATACATTTGAAACTGTGTATGGAGTCAGCCTCCACCACATCATTTCCTGGTGCATTCCATTTGTTAACTACTCTGACACTGAAAAATATATTTCTAATGTCTCTGCGCCTTATTTGGGTACTCAAATTTCCATCTGTGTCCCCTTATTCGTGTTCCACCCGTGCTGAAGAGTTTGTCTTTGTCCAATCTGTCAATTTACCTGAGAATTTTGTAGGTGGTTATCATGTCTCTCCTTACTCTTCTGTTTTCCAGAAGTGTATATGTAAGTGTACTCACCTATTTGTGCTTGCGGGGATTGAGCTCTGGCTCTTTGGTCAGAAGTGTGTGTGTGTGTGTGTGTGTGTGTGTGTGTGTGTGTGTGTGTGTGTGTGTTCACCTAGTTGTATTCACCTAGTTGTGTTTCCGGGTGTTGAGCTTTGCTCTTTTGGCCCACCTCTCAACTGTCAATCAACTGTTTACTAACTACTTTTTTCCCCCACACCCCACACACACACCCCAGGAAGCAGCCCGTGACATGTGACTAACTCCCAGGTACCTATTTACTGCTAGGAAACAGGGGCATAGGGTGAAAGAAACTCTGCCCATCGTTTCTGGCCGGCGCCCGGGATCGAACCCGGGACCAGAGAATCACGTGTCCAGCGTGCTGTCCGCTCGGCCACTGGCTCTCTCCCTGTCTGTGTGTAAAATACTAGAATTGACAAAACAAAGAAAACAAAGGGTCTTGCTAAATGGGAATGAATCTGAATGGATAAATATGGTAAGTGGGGTGCCACAAGGGTCCATTTTGGGACCAACCCTTTTTGTCATATACATTAATAACATGGATGAGAATATTACAAACACATCAAATTTGCCGATGATCCAAAGATTTATGCTAAAGTGGGAAATGATAATGATATTGAAGCCTTACAAGGAGATCTACATGAACTCCACAAATGGTCAGAAGACTGGCAAATGCTACATAATATCGACAAAAGCAAGACCTTGCATGTGGGGGCATAACCCACGCCACAACTACAATTAATAACATTACATTACAGCAGATTGATGAAGAAAATTACCCTAAAGTCAAAATCTACCACTCGCTAAAAGTTGCACAACAGGTAGGAGCAGCAGTCAGAAAAGCTACCCAAACCCTTGGAATAATCAAGCGTACCTTTGACTTTTAAGGAAAGGAAGGTGGTGATTCAACTGTATATATCTCTGGTGCGCCTCCATTTGGATTACTGTATCCAAGCATGGAGACCTCATCTTTAAAAAGACAAAGCTGCTCTAGAGAAAGTGCAATACCAGGCAACAAGTCATTCCAGAGAAAAATCTCTCGTATCAGGAACGGTTGAGGTCCACAAGCCTAACAACACTGCATACCAGGCAAGACAGGGAGGATCTCATTGAAACTTTTAAAATTTTGAACAAGTTTTAGGATGTTGATTCTGACAATTCCTTCAAAAGGTCAGATGTAACACACACAAGGAGTAACGGTTTCAAACTCAACAAATCTCAATATAGGACTGAGAACAGGAGATGCTTTTTCACTCACAGAGTTATAAACCCATGGAACTGCCTACCCACAGAAGCTGTAAACTCCAAAACTCTTAGGTTTTAAAATCTACCTGGAAATGATAAAGGCAAATGTGAGGACCTTTGAAAAGCCGCCGGCTTCCTGTCCTCGTCGAGGCCATTAGTGTTAGTGCCTTCAGGTAAATCAGGTAGATAGTATCATCATTACTAAGGCCTATACCACCTCTTGGGTTACTTAATCTTCTTCAATCATGGCATCAAGTCTAACTCCACCAGTGATTCAGTGACAATTGCTGTAGATAAACCGTATATCTTCTCCAACATCACCAATATTCATCAGTATACAACGTAACACTCGATGAGTCTAGCTCCAAACCTCACATCAGATGCTACAAGCCCCACCACAGAGCAGACAGCCAATCCTGACCTAATTCAAAATACCAGCTCTAATCCCTTATCCAAAGTCTGTGCTCGCGCCTTTGTTCAAGCTCTCTGTTCTCGCCTCCAGCCCTTCCACAAGCTTTCTGCTTCTGGCCGCCTTCAGCACTATGTCCTGCTTGACTCCACCAGCAGCACCTGACGACCACCTTCATCTCAACCTATCAAACATGTCCAACTGTTGTAACCAAACTATATTTAAATAAACATCAAAACCACAATACTGTACTCTTTTAATGTTAACACCCATTTTCTTTTTATATAAATACAAGAGTTCTTACATTGAATAAATCCATAGGAGCCTTGATATGAGGGTTCGAACCTATGCACTGGGTGTTCCCAGGCACGCTCTAGTCGACTGCACCACGACATGGTCAAAGAATTACAACCTGGGGTACTACTGCACTCCAGTCACATAAATTACGTTAATGTAATTTCTCTGTGTAGTTCTTACATTCTTGTAAAGCCACCAGCATGCACAGCATTTCAGGCAGATCCTTAATCCTAATTTTTTCCCAGAATATGACCCGCCAAATCGTTTAACAACCAAATGCCCATTCACTGCTGGGTGAACAGAGGCTACAGTTAAGGATTGGCACCTAGTCAATCTTCCCCAGCCAGGATACAAACCCAGGCCAAAGTGCTCGCAAAGTGCCAGGCAAATGCTTTACCAATGTGCCACGGAGACAGATTAAAATTGAATACGTTAGTGGCTATTGGTACTAATGAGTTTATGCAAATTAGAATGAATTGCTTGTTGTAACTGAAAGTTTGTGGAGTCATTAGGCTGTTCAGGTACTTTGTTTTCTATGAACCTTACAGTTGTCTGCATAGCTTTGCTGACTTTCTGGATGCTTTCCCAATGAGGGTAACAATAACAACTTCCTACTTTCTGTGCCTCAGTGGGGGCCAGGTACTGCCTTTGGTCTTCAGTAGGTCTAACAAGGCTCCTGTGACAGATGTGAACTGGTAGTAGGGAGCCATCGCAGCGAGATAGCCTCAGGGAGCCCCAAGGGACGCCTCCAAAAATGGAAAAAAAAACTTTACTAGAGTATCTGGACCAAGTTACATATCAAGCCCTGGTGGTGTTGACTAGGTAACATGCAACGCTGAAGCTTATGAACCAAGACAACAAAAATGTAATGCTGAAGCTATAGGCTAAGTACTGTAACATGTCCAATTCTTAAGTTATGGTCTGGGTATAACCAACGCATAATTCAATGGTAGTTCTGGACCACTGGACTAGCACATACAACATATGCTATACTAATACACTTTTTATCCAGTCCACATTTAATAAAATGAGCAACAATAAGTATAAATTATAAATTTTAGGGTCCAGGTAGTACAGTCGGGTTCGTTCTCGACGCATAATTGAGAATTCCAGGTTCGAATCCTGGGCAGGACAGAAATTGTTGGGGGACATTTCCTTTCACCTAATGCCTCTGTTCACCTAGCAATGAGTAAGTACTAAGGAGTTAGTCAGCTTCTTGTGGAGTTGCAGCCTGGGTGGGGTCAGTAATTAAGCTGTGGGGGGGGGGGACCTCGATAAAAGCCAAACGTGTACAAAAACACTCTGGTTTCCTGTACCTCGACACAGTGAATTATGAATTAAATTAAAATTAAAATGTATAAACAGTACCTTATAATAATAAAAAGCAAATAGTGCCCCCCGCCCTCCCACGTGAACTGTTCAGGGACTTCCAGGATCCTTCAGAGCCCTGAACCACTACTTAGTCTGCTATCTCTACTGCCAATTGACAACACTGAAATTACTATGAAAATTTGTATATTATGTGTGCATTTTTCGGTCTGCTTGTTCATTTGTTCATTCTTTGATTTACGAGTCATTTAAGATTAAGTGAAATTTCATAAATGTCATTAAAAGGTGCATTGTGAACAAGAACTTTTCTATGTTAAAGGTCACAAAACACAAATGGGTCAAATATTGCCAACTATACGATTCAAGTTAATTAATTAATGCTATATCAGTACAATTATAGTTACATTAAAGTTAAGAGATTCATGCAGTGATTTGGCTCAATATTTAGAGGTATGCATCCTTCGACAATTCGATTCCTGCTTTTCATTTCTCAATGCTTATGAGGAAAGGCTGGCAGTTTTACTTCCTTGCATTATACTCCTACTTTTCCCTTTTGAATTTTTACCCCTACATACCACTAACAAGCGAGTGTTTTCTTAACACTCAATTGACAGACGTTATTTTTTATTTATTTTTTTTTTTTGAGATATATACAAGAGTTGTTACATTCTTGTACAGCCACTAGTACGCGCAGCGTTTCGGGCAGGTCCCTGGAATACGATCCCCTGCCGCGAAGAATCGTTTTTTCATCCAAGTACACATTTTACTGTTGCGTTAAACAGAGGCTACAGTTAAGGAATTGCGCCCAGTAAATCCTCCCCGGCCAGGATACGAACCCATGACATAGCGCTCGCGGAACGCCAGGCGAGTGTCTTACCACTACACCACGGAGACTATAATTCAGTTATTCCATTATATATAATTTCCATTATATATTTATTTCCATTATATATAAAAAGTTATATAATTCCATTATTACATTTTTTTTTGTTTCTTTTGAGATTTGCTTACAATACTGTATTTATATACTACAAGACCTAACTTCAACAACTTTCAATATAACCATAACAAAAATTCCCAGACACAACTTTCCATTATTTACATTCCTTTAATATAAAAAAACATTAGCCAGATATTTTCTGAACTTGCTATGTCATAGCTTATAAACTAAAAAGCTACTTTGGTGTATCAAGCTCAAACCACTAGACGACTACTTAGATGTGCCCCAACTTCATACAAGTAAACTGCTTTAATATACCATGACCGCACACCACTAGACTACATGCTCGTGTGTCACTAGTTCACAACACAGGAAGGCTACTTTGGTGTATTTAAAGATGAGGAAAACTTAAGATAATGCTAGCAACTCACATTATTAGAATGCAGCTTCAGCACAATGTTCACCCACACAGCTGGAAGACAATTTTCTTGAGTTATAAAGTCAAATCACAAAACTAAAAACAAATGTAAAAGTTCATGTCATTAGTAACAAGTAATATACTTACTCCACATTCTCATTAGCTTAACTGCAGATAATAAGATGGATCTGTTAATTCTACATAACCTTTTTCTAAGTGTTCCACATTCATAGAAGCTCTACACTAATTACAATTTCCAAGTGTACAACTAATTACAGTTAATATCTCTTCCCATCCTGCTAGATGGTGGTCAATTTGGCAAGGGGAGATGGAAGAGTGTAATATAAGCCCTCTTCTTCAGCAAATTGCTGAAGAAACGCATATAATTCTCGCCTAGTTGTGCTTGCAGGGGTTGAGCTTTGGCTCTTTGGTCCCACCTCTCAACTGGTACTGGATCATCAACTGGATAGTGATTCAGTACAGACGCTTGAGAGATAACATTCTACACACTCATCCAGCATCCGCGCTGCTGTCTATTCCCAGCCTCACTCAGCTCTCTGCCCTGCTTCAGGCTTCATAACAACTACTACGACACTTCACTGCATTGCCAACTAACCGACAACTGTAACCAAGATTATAATAAATAAATAAATAAAACCACTAAACCCTTTGTGTTTTATGACTTAAAGCATGTACACGTAAACTTACGTTACTTGTTCATTATAAACTAGGTATGTACAGGTATATTATTGCACACTGGAGTTGAGTGATTAGGTAATGTGCACAATGTTAAGGTTTAGGGACTAGACAACTTACCCAACATTGGAATTTATAGACTATTTAACATACCAAACACTGGAGTTTAATGATCTGAGATCTTACTAACATTCATTAATGTAACATTACTTACATTCAGCACTGGAGCTTTTAAATGAAATAAGACTTTCTAAAATGCATTAAGCCACTGGTCCCTGATGTATATTTTGATCAACTGCATTATCTGTGCCAAGTTTGCAGAATAGATTTCTCAAAGTGCAGAAGACATTCACATAATTCTACCAAATATGCAAGGTTATCAAATTAAAATGTAGCAGCAGAAGCAGCTTTTAAAACAGATAAAATATGCCACTACACTTAGGTAATTACATTCACACTGTGTGCTCCACACAATCTTACTGTCCAGTGCTGTTGCTTCTCTGGCGGCAGCAAGTTTCACAACAGTTCAATTACATTTTACATTTTTCTCTGCCTTAGCACACTGATAGATAGTTCTTAAAACATACTTGGTCAATGATCATGTGTCAAAATCATTCTTTAACACACATTGGAAGGAACATACAGTGCCAACAAATGCAATTACGGAGTCTTACTGAACAATTGTTGATGCATTAGAAAGTATAGCTGAATATCAATCACAAATAGGAGAAAATATACAAGAGGCAGATTACAAATACAATGCAATCATCAGTTTGTATTCACATTGCCCATGTAGAATGCAATTTTACAATACTTTCACAGTTCAAATCAAATTCTCCAAGAGAGAAAATTGGAGTTGAATACACGTGCAGACCTGTGCCAATCATTAACAGTCTACTTTTAGATTTTGAAGAATGATTTCATGAGATATGAAAACTCAAACAATTACCTAACCCATTACTAACTACAGTAAGAACTCGGTAATCTGAATTCTAGTAACTCGAATCTTTAGGTAATCCGAATATATTCAAGTTCGAGTTTTTGACTGCTCAACTTCAATAAAAATAAATTCTGGTTACCGAGATTTCTGGTGAACAAAAGCCTGAATAATTTTTTTTTCATTTCTGGACTTTCCAGGTAAAAATTCAGGTAACTCAAATGTCCAGCTAACTTGAATGGCAGTGGACCTCATATAAGTTGGATTATAAGGATAGACAGTACAAAGAACCTCAAGTCCTGCAAGCAAACCTGGAAAAAAACTTGTAAATGATAGTTGTGCATCAGAAATAGCAGTCTTAATTGACAAAATTAATGTATCTACTTAGTTTATATGCTTTAACTTATACACTTTAGGTGCATGTGAAGAGAATTTTGCAGTTGCAAAATCAAGAAAGCTACAATATTTTAATTTCAGCATATGGTACATGCAAATTTTGAGTCTTTTGAAATATATAAATTTATTTCTCCCTGCAACCAGAGGCAAACTATATATTCACCTAGATGGTGAATACTGCAGGGGTTGAGCTCTACTCTTTCGGCCCACCTTTCAACTGTCAATCAATCAACTGTTACTAACTACTAATTATTATTATTAATTTTTTCACACCTCCCCCCCCTCCAGGAAGCAGCCCGTAGCAGCTGTCTAACTCCCAGGTAACTATTTATTGCTAGGTAACAGGGGCATCAGATTATTGTTGTTGTTGTTCAAGATTCGCTACTTGGAATAAAAAGTTCCAAGTAGCACGGGCTATGGTGAGCCCGTAAGAGCATCAGGGTGAAGGAAACCCTGATCTTTTTTTCCGCCGGCTGCCGGGATCGAACCCCCTAGGTCCACAAGTCTAGAGCGCTGTCTACTCAGCCAGCCAGCCAGCCCCTTTCCTACAGTTGTGGACAGAAAGCCTGTTAGGCTTATCGAGGTCCACCGAGGCCAACTGCTGATGTCCTTTCCAGGGTGCAACCCACACTACTTTACCTATTTACTGCCAGGTCAACAAAGGCATCCGGTGAAAGTAAATGTGCTATTCTCGGTTGTGAGCCAAGGACATAGACCACTGTGCTACAAGAGGAACGGCAGAATGACTGAAAGACATGATTAAAGTGGGGAAATTGAGATACTGGGAAAATGGTCAATATTAATATGTGTCATTATTAACTCTTTAGTGTTCTGATGAAGCTAAAAATGCATACTTCGACAGTAGACGTTCTGATGACACTAAAACCAATCACCCATACCCCGACAACAGACATTCTGATGACACTAAAACCAATCACCCATACCCCGACAATAGACGTTCTGATGGCACTAAAACCAATCACCCATATCCCAACAGTAGATGCTCTGATGACACTAAAACCCATCACCCATACCCCGACAGTAGATGCTCTGATGACACTAAAACCCATCACCCATACTCCGACAGTAGACTCTGCTGACACTAAAACCCATAACCCATACCCCCAACTGTAGACGCTCTGATGACACTAAAATTCATCACCCATTTTCCGACAGTTAACACACTTTTGATGCTAAAAGGAATCATTCATCTTGAAAGTCCCAAAAATCGTTTTAATTTTTGGATCACAGTGTGGACATAGCTTACCTGGGTACCAACCAAAGCATCAGCGGACTACCTAGAGATCACCTCAGTTAACTATCAGTCACTCAAAGCAATAATTGCTCTGCATGTGAGAATATTTACTATGCTTAGCAAATTGCCTGTCAGAAAAGTAATGAAAATTATGTTTGCTGTCTTTATATAATAATAGACTTACAATGTGTGAACATATCCTGTTTTTTTATGTTAAAAAATGAATGAAGAATGTTGAGAAACATATGAGGAATGAAAGGAATGTTGAAATGTTAACAAAAATGTATATATTCAACACCCTCACACAAATTCTATTATCAAATCACACATTATTCTCCCTCTATACTCTAGCAAATCCATTTGTGAACATTTAAATGCAACATTTATAATAACCAAAAAGCTAAGAAAATGTTGAGAATGAATAAACATTTTAGGAGTCACTGAGTGGGACCCTAAGATGTTTGGAACATTCACGATTGGGAGCACACTAACAGATTGAAATGTTAAAGGTGTCGAGAAAATGCAGATGACAACCAGTGAGCTAGCACAGCTACCAAGCAACAAACATCAATAGGCATGGAACACCTTTTTATCTATGCTTAACATGTGCAATTTGTTGTTGGTCATAATGAAGATACTATGAAAATAAGAAAATAAGCTACACACATTTTAGTTTCGATCATTTATATTGTATCCCACTGCCCATCCTGTGAGCAAAGTGGAAAGGTTACACAGGCACATAAAGGGCTAAGCAACGAAACCCCATAATTCGTTTAGCTCAGCAAATTACACCACTAGACACAGCTGATGATATTTGATACTACTGTAACAGATTTATCTAATAGTTAATAAAGTTGTCATTCATTTGTCATACAATGTAAGGCAATGTTTTTCCAAACTTGCAAAATATAAGTATTTATTTTTATAATCAGATGTATATTTATCCATAATACGTACAGTACTGCATATGGGTCTAAAAGGTAAACTTTGGTTAAATAAATGTCTCATAAAGAAACAAAAGAAGCTTAGTTCAACATATATATATTTTACTGTATAAACCAGGCATGTCAACCTGAGGGTCCCCAAGGGCCATATGGGTCACATTTGTGTTGTCATTAAGGCGATACACGACAACTTATTGAAGTCATTTAATAAAATTTATTGTAGAATGCTTGTATTACTTAAACCTTGAAACGTACAATGTGTACACAATTGGTTTAGCGGCTAGCCACATTCATAAATGCAAAGTAATTAAGTAGTTTAACAAAAGATTTTTTTTTTTAAATGGCAACATAAACTTCTATACAACAGTAACAAAATACATTGTACAAAAATTACAACAGTTCAAAATAAACATTTATTTACGACTAGTCAATCTGTTTTAGTGTTTTGTCCTGAGGCTTGACACCTCTTTTTAATGACAATTTTTGCTGTCTGGCTGAAATGTCTGTGCAGTTCCCACTTTGATCAGAAATGACAAGTGTTGATCAGTCAGCCTTGTTCTCTAAAACGTTTTTTTTTATTTCATGAAGGAAAATAACTGTTTACACACATAGGCAGAACCGAATATTGCCATAATCCTTGTGGCAAACTTTCTGAACTTTTTAAACTGAAATTTTCAGGAAGGTATGAAAAGAAACCAGGTATTCCCACTTCAAGATACTTTGCTCCGAGTGCAGAATCTGACTGCATTTCTAATAGTTCTATCTGCAAGCTTTCTTCTGCCTAGGCAACATCAAAGGTTTAGATAGTTTAAATTATAAAAACTACAATGTTGGCCATTAAATGGTCAAATTACAGTGTCCTTTGTGTAGGCCTCAGGTGTAGTTGCAAAGGGCCGCATGTTTGACATGCCTGCTATAAACTGTAATGTACATTTATCATTCAAATGGATTCTTCATTGAACAGATAAAATTAGATTTGAATGAATAGAGATAAAAATTTGCCTTTCTAGCTATCATTAATAAAGTACAATTTTCTCATTCATTATTTATTTTCCTTGAGAATCTGTATTCTCTATTGTAAAACCAAGGCACAATGTCCTTCACACAGCAGTGACTTCCTTGCACAGCTACACATACAATTATCCTCTACTTAAAGTAGTGAGAATACTACAGTATATTCTCTCTTTGAAGAATTTTGAAAGGTTTTCCAAGGAATATCATAAGATGATTGAGCTGCCACACAAGTAAGGCACTCGCCACTTTTTTCAACACAAGAAACCCTGTACTGAAAGACTAAAAAGTGTACAAGTCCACACAAGTGAGAGAGTAGAGGCAACAATGCTTTATAAATGTACCCACCAAAAATAATCAATAATTATAAAAGGTGTACATCAGCCCCTCATTAGGCATTAATAATACTGTATGTCACCATAAGATAAAGATACTTAGGAAAATTATACAGCAATATGAATTATCGAGAAAAACAGGAAAATAAAAGAACTGCATTTTTATAGTTAATTATTGCAGATGAATATATAATTTATTACAGCATCTTAATTTCATAATTTATTAACATAGCTAAATGTTAAAATATTAGCATTACTATATATTATAACTTTTATTCTGTATAAAAATAGCATATAAGGAATGTCTTGGTGCACAGCAAGAGTTAACTAGAACTCTCACAGCTGCATTATAGAATCTTTCCTTAACATATTAGTGCCATGAATGATTATACTGTGCAACATTAGAATAACCACGATTAATTAATGCAAGTGTTTATGATTTAGTCTTGAACTGAACAAGGAACATTCTCATCTCCACCTCACTTAACTGCCACGGTAAGTACTGTAACCATACGGGCTAATGAGAAGAGGGATGTGGTAATGTTCTTCAGGCTTCTCGATAACAAACACAATCTGCATGAAAAATAGAAAAAAAGAGAGGCCCTCAAGATCCAAAAAATATCTGGGTAAATACTGTACTGGTTATAAAATGTGAGTGCTGGATTATTTCATGCACAAACTAGACATAGATATATGACTGAGTTTGGGTGGATATCAATAGGATACTGCCTCGTGTGTGTAAATAAGGCTTCTGCAGCCCACTATTCTTATGTTGTTATGTTCTTAACCCCAGATATCTGTGTACAATAACTTCTGGAATAAAATATCCATAAAATATGAGTCGGCTCATACATGAATAATTCCAGTTCCTGTACACATCAAAGATTGCCAGTACAGAATGCAAAACAAACACTATGATTTTACCAATGCACTTGAAGCTTATATGGAAGAACAATATATTTATATACATAAACTGTATATACAGGAATTACTTTGCATAAAACATACTAGTAAACTAAAACTGTGTGTAAAGATAAGGTTAAAGGTGTAAAATATGGTTTTGCTTTATATATATATATAAAAAAAAATACTGAAGATAATAAAATGCCTCTTTCTGGTGGCTCCTTGGTGGCTCCTTGGTGGCTGCTTGGTGTTAGCTACCTGGACAGCCTCACCCAATTCAATCCACACCAGTCCTGTATTAGTGTAAGCCTATTGGGGACCAGAAGCAAAAACCTGGTACCCCTGCTGGAAAGAGGCACAAGGAATAATGGACCCTACATCACCCTAACCAAGAAAAGGCTACCAGATAAGTGGGCAAACCAAAACATATGACCAACAAGGTAAACAAATCATAGAAAATGAGATAATGATCC
The DNA here is from genome assembly GCF_040958095.1 of Procambarus clarkii. Lineage (NCBI taxonomy): Eukaryota > Metazoa > Arthropoda > Malacostraca > Decapoda > Cambaridae > Procambarus > Procambarus clarkii. The sequence goes on along the minus strand of NC_091177.1, from coordinate 739,817 downwards.
TCCAAAATGAGCAAAGATAGCAAACTGCACAGCCCGTCCTTCAAAGACCCAAAAGTGATTCCATGCACCCGCCAAACCCCGTTTATGAATGAAAAACGGTATACACATGACTCAACTGTTGACATCCGAACACTTCCGGAACAAGTGCTTCACTGACGAATTTTGCTCGCACCACAACACTGTAAATGCTTCACCCACGTACCACAAATACAAATAATCGCCAACAGAACCTAAACACCTAACCTAACCAAACCTATGCCTATATATGCACAATATGCTAATATAATATTAATTCATATTTGAGAAAATTTCTGTTTTGAATGAACAGCATGTAAAAATTTATGAATACGTCTGTGGGGTCAACTGCTGGATGTAATGGACTTGAGTCAAGAATGGGTTGAACTACATGAAGCAGTTCTCTTGTTAAATACCAACTTATTTTCCTCACTCTCAAGTGTACTGTGTACCGATGAACACAGTACATTGTCTCAAGCCCCCCCGCCTTTACCCCTCTCCCCCAGTTGAGACAATGAACCAGGGGGAGACAGTTTAAATGGAGCTGGACTACGGAGCCTGGAGGAAAACCAAACCCTCTGCAGTGCAAACCACACAGCCACACTCTTCCGCCGAATACTGTGAGCCCAATGAAGACGAAAATACCATGGCCCCTGACTGGTCTAGTGAACACTAGATACGAAGAGTCAACGAAGACCGGAGGCAACCAGGAAGACATCAAGCAAAGGCGGAGGATTCACCAGGGAATCAAACTCCAAGAATCCCAGACGACTAAACCGGCGACACAACAGCCAGAGAAGAGCTACTGGAGTCTGTGCCCAGCAGTCACAATTGCAAAATAGCCTCCGAAGTCAAAACCTGTTCGAAGGAAGCACAAGGAAGACAAAGTTGAGGCTTCTGCACAGCTGCTCATGCAACCACCGAGTTACCTGGCAACTGCTCAAGACCAAAAGAAGACAGGGCTGCAATCAGGGAAAGCTCTTGGAGGCAGGGCCAGCAAAGCCAACCCGTTCTCGCAAATTTAATAAGTCAATATTGACTTATTAAATATGTGCATAGGTGACATACTTAACATAATAGATACCCTTAAAAAGATTCATAGAAAACACCGACCTTACCTAACCTTGTTAGTATCTTAAGATAAGCATCTTATTGCTTCGTAATTACAATTATTACTTAACCTATACCTATGATAGGTTAGGTAATAATTGTAATTACGAAGCAATAAGATGCTTATCTTAACATACTAAGTAGGTTAGGTAAGGTCGGTGTTTTCTATGAATCTTTTTAAGAGTATCTATTATGTTAAGTATGTCACCTATGCACATATTTAATAAGTCAATATTGACTTATTAAATTTGCGAGAACGGGTTGGCAAAGCTGACCATGAGCCCCAAACGAGACCTAGTCAAGTCCAAAACTGGGCCTGAACCAATGGAACTTTCCCCAGTCCACCAGGAACCCCATGAAGAAACAGAAACCATGGCCAGCAGACACATGAACACACGGTCATTGAGGTTATCTTGAGGTTATCTTGAGATGATTTCGGGGCTTTTTAGTGTCCCCGCGGCCCGGTCCTCGACCAGGCCTCCACCCCCAGGAAGCAGCCCGTGACGGCTGACTAACACCCAGGTACCTATTTTACTGCTAGGTATCAGGGGCATAGGGTGAAAGAAACTCTGCCCACTGTTTCTCGCCGGCGCCCGGGATTGAACCCAGGACCACAGGATCACAAGTCCAGCGTGCCGTCCGCTCGGCCGACCGGCTCCAAGGTTGGGCAGGATCCAAACACCAAGAAAACAAGGATGGGCCATGAAGACCTGAACCAAATGCGAACAATGTGAGGTGAGGCTACACAGGAGGACTTGAAAACAGGAACCTGTCATTCCATGGGGGAGCCGGTCGGCCGAGCGGACAGCACGCTGGACTTGTGATCCTGTGGTCCCGGGTTCGATCCCGGGGGCCGGCGAGAAACAATGGGCAGAGTTTCTTTCACCCTATGCCCCTGTTACCTAGCAGTAAAATAGGTACCTGGGTGTTAGTCAGCTGTCACAGGCTGCTTCCTGGGGGTGAAGGCCTGGTCGAGGACCGGGCCGCGGGGACACTAAAAAGCCCCGAAATCTCTCAAGATAACCTCAAGAACCTCTATGACAAAGCTAACCAATTCCTGAACCCCAGACATAAAAAGTGCACCAAAATGCATCCAGGAGGTCCAGAGAAGCAACAAACGTTTGACTTGAAGATGAGACAGACCAGAAACAACTGGGTCATCCGAGAGGAGGGACAAGGAAGGCACCAGTTCAACCCAGACTGAGCGAGGAAGAACTGGACACCTGGAGAATCCGAAGCAGGACCGGAAAAGGTAGAGCCAACCGAAGAAAACTGGCTGGAACGACCACTCTTGAACACCCAATTCAAGATAACCTGACAAAGACGATAAGAGTTGATAACCCAGTTGATAAAACCCTATGAAAAAAGAGAGGGGACCAACCAACCCCATTGATAGTTGCATGAAGTGACCCAAAAAGCCCACAAACTGTGGAACCAGGCAATGGAAAACCCCACAAGACACCCCCCCCCCCTATCGCCCTGCCAAGTGGTGAATCATAAAAAGAGCTGGCTAACGCTAATCCCTCCAATCCGGAAATCTGAAGAGGAGCATAGCGCAGACCAGATGAAGAACTGGTCTAAGGAAGCAACAGAAGCCTAGCCACTGGCTCCAAAACTGGCCCACCCCAACCAAAACAGGTGATGCCCTTAGCCCTATCTAACCGCCACAAACATGAGGAAGACCTCGTACCATAACCTTCTCCTGAAACCAAAACGGAGAAAAAGAAGAGGCGGAAAGAAGAGCAAGGGTTCACACCGAAACTAAGATTTCAGCACAGCCTGCTGACATGGGAGCTAGGAGGCAAAATTGCAACCACTGCCTCCCGAAGGACAGGGGCATAAAACAAGAGCCACTGATAGCATCACAGTGGAGACAAAAATCCCAGCAAGATGAGCACCACTGAGAGCCCCAATGACTACCGAGAGTAAGGCCAAATGCAGCTCCAGCTATTTCATTTGATTTATCTTTTTTTTCTATAGAAAATAAAAAATAAAGGGGTATCTACCAGCCAGGATGACTATGGAACCTCATAACGCGTTCAACCATGACTGAGGAAAAATCCGGGTTTCACAGGATTTGCACAGGTTGCACAGAGAACCTCCCGAGCCTCTACCAGGAAAGGCGGGATGCCAGAAACCTCCGAAAATATGAAACCGAGAAACTGAAGGGCACCCAGAAACAAACCATAGGGAGACCCACAAACATAACCCATACAGGAGGTGGGAAAATGAATTCCCCATATGCTGCACAGAAGACCCTCCACAGAAGGAAGATGCATCCATGAAGGATTAAATGGGACCCAATTACTCATGGCTGATTTCCCCCAAGCTCTGGTAATCACAACTAAGGGGCCCCAGGGCAGAGCCATGATCCATGCCTAATGCCCAGCATAGAGAAGAGGATTCCAAGGGAAAAGCTTAAAAGGTTAGGGTTGGCTAAAAAGAAAGACTCAACAGGATAATCAGGGTCAACTACCTCTAAGCCCAAGGTGAAGGAGCAAATCCCTACAGCTGATCAAGCCACATCCTGAGATAAACCGAGCCCCTGACCCAAAACCCTCAGATGCATCAGGGCCAGAAACAAGGGGGGGTAAGAAGTGGGAGTGCGCACCACACCTGAAGGGAAAGGAGGAGGAAGTATGGATATAACCACAATTTTATTAACCAACACTTACAATTCCAAAACACTAAACACCAACGGGACATCAAACCGTGCACACAACACAGACTGACATAAAACAGAAAATCCCAAGCATAAAGATGCCTGCCTGAAAACCCAGATCATCATCGGGTTTGTTAAACGAGCAAAATGTAGAGAACGAGTTCCACATGATTCAAGGTTTTAGATGTCACTGACCCAGCAGGCAGAAAGGCAGCGGTAGAAAGGTATGAGCATCGCCATGTGGCACAGACGATGCATAACTCTTGAACTCGCTCAAGGCAAGTGCAGGTTCAGCTGACATATCCAATGGACCACCTAGCACCCATGTGCTCTCCAGGGTCTTTTTCTTCTTCTTCACAATAAGTGCAGTTTGCATGAAGGTGTATCCTCCGGATGACTGCACGAGTGGTGATGTAGAAAGATGCAGATGCTACAATGCACAGCAGCACATAAACGGTCACGATGTGACAGAGCTGGGAAGATAACAACACCGTCCATGTGGGTGAAGATAAAGGCAAAAGAAACAAACAAGAGGAAAGGGATGCAGAATGGGAATAATGAGGAGAACAGAAGACGAACGCAAAGCATCACCACATTAATGAAAGCGAGGGATGTAGGCAAGAGATGGAGGATGGGAGGCGAAGGATGTGTAGGAGGCAGGTGCGAAGCAGACATGAGAAAGTAAGGGAGGTGCGAGCAAAGGTGCAAGGGGTCAATGTGTAGAAGGTCAGAGGAAGTCAGGACGGGACAGGTGAGGTTAGGACAGGGCAAGGTACGTACACGGAATCCGGGACAGGTGAGGTTAGGACAGGGCAAGGTACGTAGATGGAATCCGGAGCCTTACGATTGGGATGCAAATGCCTCGGTCTTCGTAGAAGCCCCAGCAGAACAACGGGAGGAAGACCTAGGAGAGGCACGAGGACAAGTCATGGGAGAGTGTGGTTTATGGGGCTCATCAGGCAAGGTAGCAGGATGCTTGGAAGTCGGGACGATGGAGGATTGCTTCCTCTTAATTCCGGGGGTAGAAATTTGTGGCAAGGCAACCTGGGGAAAGACATGGGGAAGGCGCTCCAATAAGTACTGAAAGGCGTTGTCCAGCATCATTTCAAACACATTGGAGATAACAGAGGCAGCTGTGGTAGGATGGACGTCAACCATAGGATAAGTGGAGGAGGGATGCATCTGGTCAGCCTCAGGAACGGGGAGGATGGACAATGGAAAGAATTTAGTGAGGAGTCGGACCAGCGCCTTCTCGAGGGCCTCCACAATGCAAGTGACAATAATGTCAACAAGATCGGGACTCAGTTGTACGATGTGTGGGAGAGAAGAGGTCTCAGGGGTGAGAGGAACATAATTAACAGACAGGTCAGGCACAGGCAAAGGTGGCGGCAGAGTGGGAGGCAGAGGGTGATGAGGAACCAGGCAGGACGAAGCAAAGCACCGTCACCCTGGAAGGCAGGGTGACGGTGGGGAGAGTCTTAGTAAGTGCCGCTACATAGGAAGGACATTGCTTGAACGTGATGGCATGATCACCACCACAGTTGGGGCAGCAGAGCATATCGGACACACAGTCACGAGTATAATGGGAACCAGAGCATTTGCCACATTTGACGTCATTGGTGCAGCCTTGTGAGGTATAGTGAAAACCTTTACAACAAAAGCACTGAATGGGACGGGGGGATGTATACATCCAATTTATGGAGGAAGCCATTAATCCAAACCCAATCAGGGAAAAAGGAGTCAAGAAAAGTAAGGAGGGCAGTACTGGAATCACACAGTTCACCATTAGTCCTACACAGTGGTCCTACCTACACACCATTAGTCACAGGTCACCTATCCCAAGTTCTTTCCCAAGAGGCAGACAAGAGGAGCTCCAGCATATTTCAATAATCCTAAGTATTGTAGTACAGGATGATGATAGTGAGTGGTGTCCCAGAGAACATAAAGGTATATTGCTTTTGAAAAATAGGTGAGATAACAGGAATGTGCCAAGGGAAGTGAAATAGTGGATGAGAAAAAGTTACCCCTAGTGTTTACAGTGCAGAGAACAACATTCAAGATGGCCGCCTGCAAGAGGAAATACAAAACAGAGCTTGATTTTGCTGGATTCAGTGAAGAAAGCATTGAGATAACCAGTCTATACAACAAGGTGGTAAAATTAGATACTATTGTGACCTCTCATGTAGAAATAATTAGTAAATTGAAAGAAAGTAATGACCATTTAAATAGCAAAGTTGTATGTCTTGAGGGTGTAGTGAAAGACTTGCACAAGGATAAGATTCAATTGGAAACTAATTGCAAAGCCATGGAAGAAGAAAATAGACTCTTAAAAATAGCTTTGGAAGAAGTTAAAGTAAATTTAAACATAAATAACTACAATAGGTTAGGTAAGAAATTTCAACAGGAGAAACAGCTTTTGTCAGCACAGATGGAGGAAGTTACACAGGGAATAGAACAGTGCAAGAAAGATATGCAACTCACTTATGCACAAGTGGCCAAGGAGAAGGAAAAAATAGAAGAAGCAGTAAAGGAAGTCAAACACTGCAGCAACCAAGATAAAACAAACATTAGGCTAGAAGTGAGGAAAGAATTGGCATCTAACCCGAAGTTGGTGCAAAACATAGTTGATCAGAGTAAGTCCCTGATCATTTTTGGCTGCAAGGAAAAGGAGATAACATCTAGGTCAGAAAGAGCTGTAGAAGAAGAAAAAGTAGTAGATAAAATTGTTGGCCTCGTGGAAGGTCTTACAACCATAGAGAATGTCTGTGACTACAGGAGAATAGGCAGATATGTAAAAGGGAAAGATCGACCTTTGAGGACCACCCTAAATGGTACCAAACAAATGGAAAAAGTATTAAGGAATGCTAGAAAATTACAAAGTGATGAGGATGGGAAAGTGTGGTCGTTAAGACGAGATCTTTCAAAAGAAGATAGAGAGAAGCTGAAACTGAACCTCGCTGAGGCAAAACTTTTAAATGAGAGCAGGAATGAAGAAGAAATCAATTCTTTTTTCTACAAAGTGATAGGGGGTAGGCAGGCCAGTAAAGTGGTACATAAAGGCAAACCAACAAAATCATTAGAGAAAGGGGGAGTGAAAAATAAGAAGAGGGGGAACAAGTTCCTCAAGATTGCATACACCAACATAAATGGAGTAAGATCAAAGATACTGGAGTTAAGTGATATAATACAGCTGCAGATACCAGACATTGTTGCACTCTTGGAGACAAAACTTGAAGATGCTATTTTAAATGAGGTCATATTCCCAAGGGGCTACTCAATTTGGAGACGGGACAGAAAAATTAGGAAAGGCGGTGGCATTGCTGTGCTGGTGAAAGAACACCTAAAGGTGAACAAAATAGTGACTGCCAATCCACAAGAAGTTGACATAATAGCACTAGAGATCTGCCATGAGGATGATAAACTAATGATCATAAATGCATATAGTCCACCGTTAAGCAGCACATGGTCAAAGGAGGAGCTAGATAGTAAACAAGAAGGTCTTATAACAATAATGAGAGAGATCATAGCGAGAGTGGATAACGATAGTTCACGACTGTTGATAGTCGGCGACTTCAACTTGAAATCCATAGACTGGGAAGCATGTGAAGCTAAAACAGAATTTTTCTGGACCTGTAAATTTGTAGATCTCATCCTGGAAACATTCTTGTATCAACATGTTAAACAAGCTACGAGGATGAGGGAAGGGGACGTCCCCTCCATGCTAGATTTGATATTTACCAGGAAGGAGGAAGAAATATTTGACATTCAGTACCTTCCTCCCTTGGGTAAAAGTGACCATGTCTTTTTGGGAATAAAGTATGCAATGCGTTATAATCTGGAAGAAAATATGACGGTCGATGCATATGAAAAACCTGACTTTAGGAGAGGACATTATGGCAACCTTAGAAATTTTTTTAGTGAGTATAATTGGACAGACTTGTTGCTAGGCAAGGAAGTGAATGAGATGTATGTCAGGTTTTGTGAAATATATGATAAAGGCACAAAAAAATTTATACCAAAACAGAGAAGCAGAACTAGGAAACAGGATTGGTTCAACAGAAAGTGCGAGAGGGCCAGAGACCAAAAGACACAAAAATGGAATCAATACAGGAAGAGGCCGAACCCCCAAACATACCAGCGATACAAAGATGCGAGAAACAACTACACGGCAGTGAGGAGAGAGGCAGAAAGAAATTTTGAAAAAGGGATTGCAGACAAATGCAAAACAGAACCAGGTCTGTTCTATAAATTCATAAACAACAAATTGCAGGTAAAGGATAATATTCAGAGGTTGAAAATGGGAAATAGATTCACGGAAAATGAAAAGGAAATGTGTGAAACATTAAACGAAAAGTTCCAAAGTGTGTTTGTACAAAATGAAATCTTCAGGGAACCAGATACAATAAGAATTCCAGAGAATAATATAGAGCACATAGAGGTGTCCAGAGACGAAGTGGAAAAAATGCTCAAGGAGCTAAATAAGAACAAAGCAGTTGGTCCAGATGGAGTTTCACCATGGGTTCTGAGAGAATGTGCACCTGAGCTCAGCATTCCTCTTCAACTGATTTTTCAGGCATCCCTGTATACAGGAGTTGTAGCTGATGTGTGGAAAAAGGCTAACATAGTTCCAATCTACAAAAGTGGAAGCAGGGAAGACTCCCTTAATTATAGACCGGTATCATTGACAAGTGTAATAGTCAAAATATTGGAAAAAATAATTAAAACTAAATGGGTAGAACACCTGGAGAGAAATGATATAATATCAGACAGACAGTATGGTTTTCGATCTGGAAGATCCTGTGTATCGAATTTACTCAGTTTCTATGATCGAGAAACAGAGATATTACAGGAAAGAAATGGTTGGGTTGACTGCATCTATCTGGACCTAAGAAAGGCTTTCGACAGAGTTCCACATAAGAGGTTGTTCTGGAAACTGGAAAATATTGGAGGAGTGACAGGTACACTTCTAACATGGATGAAAAATTTTCTGACTGATAGAAAATGAGGGCTGTGATCAGAGGCAATGTATCGGACTGGAGAAATGTCACAAGTGGAGTACCACAGGGTTCAGTTCTTGCACCAGTGATGTTTATTGTCTACATAAATGATCTACCAGTTGGTATACAGAATTATATGAACATGTTTGCTGATGATGCTAAGATAATAGGAAGGATAAGAAACTTAGATGATTGTCATGCCCTTCAAGAAGACTTGGACAAAATAAGTACATGGAGTGCCACTTGGCAAATGGAATTTAATGTTAATAAATGCCATGTTATGGAATGTGGAATAGGAGAACATAGACCCTACACAACCTATATATTATGTGAGAAATCTTTAAAGAATTCTGATAAAGAAAGAGATCTAGGGGTGGTTCTAGATAGAAAACTATCACCCGAGGACCACATAAAAAATATTGTGCGAGGAGCCTATGCCACGCTTTCTAACTTCAGAATTGCTTTTAAATACATGGATGGCGATATACTAAAGAAATTGTTCACGACTTTTGTTAGGCCAAAGCTAGAATATGCAGCAGTTGTGTGGTGCCCATATCTTAAGAAGCACATCAACAAACTGGAAAAGGTGCAAAGACATGCTACTAAGTGGCTCCCAGAACTGAAGGGCAAGAGCTACGAGGAGAGGTTAGAGCCATTAAATATGCCACAACTAGAAGACAGAAGAAAAAGAGGTGATATGATCACTACATACAAAATAGTAACAGGAATTGATAAAATCGATAGGGAAGATTTCTTGAGACCTGGAACGTTAAGAACAAGAGGTCATAGATATAAACTAGCTAAACACAGATGCCGAAGAAATATAAGAAAATTCACTTTCGCAAACAGAGTGGTAGATGGTTGAAACAAGTTAGGGGAGAAGGTGGTGGAGGCCAAGACCGTCAGTAGTTTCAAAGCGTTATATGACAAAGAGTGCTGGGAAGACGAGACACCACGAGCGTAGCTCTCATCCTGTAACTACATTTAGGTAATTACAGAAACTTCCCGACACCGAAGATCAAAATGTCAGCATCCTGCAGTTGCGCCTTGATGTCGTCTGCAACTAATGTCAACAACATGATGGACCACATATCGTACCGAACAGTGACCCAAAGGTTTGTAACAATGTACTTTGTAACCATAGATGTCAATAACGTCCAAAAGCTCCAGATCCTCAGAGTGATTGTGGTCCACCGCAATCAAGTTCATGTGTTTATTTGGTATGATATCGTGCACTTTGATCTAAAAGAACTAGGGAATGGCATGATAAAAGGAAACTTTGTACCCTGCTATTTCCAAAAACACTCCAATCAATGGGCGTATCGGCATCGAAGACAATGATGAAAGTTTGTAGGCCAGGAGAACTCGTCCTACCTCGAATGAGTGGAGGGCGTGGAAATGGAGGCCATGGAGGGTCACAGGTTACCTCAGGACGTTGGCGACGTTCCTCCTTCAATCTATTAGCCTTACAATGATGTTTACTGTCCAGGAAAACACTCTCAGGATCCCCCTCCAAAACCGGGAGAATGACGTGATCGGAAGGCGTGCCAAGTAACAATGAATCCTGAAAATCCTCAAAGGGATCGGGAATGTCAATGGGAGAGATGCTGAGCGCACCACCATCCGTCGCCATGGTTGGCCGGCCTTTCCAGGGTCTGCAGGAAATGGCCCTTCAAAAATTCCAGGCACTGGGATCACTATGCCAGAACCCAGATTTGGAAACAGGTCTTCCTGTTTTTTTTTTTGTTTTTTTAACACGTGAACGGGTATAAGTAAGACAAACCAGCTCATCAGAGGCTAAGAAAGACGACCTTGGTGTGCCTTGGTTTTAGGTTGCATAATCTCTGCTCAGCAAAACAAAACAGACCGTTAGTGGTCTGTTTTGTTTTGCTGACTTTGTAGGTGCTTTCCTGGTGGTGGCAGATATGATTTAAATTCACTGACAATTTTATCACAGTGCCACTGGTCTCTTCACCTCTTAATAGGGGCCAAATTGTGGCTTGTGGTCCCCGGTAGACTTAAAAGAACTCCGCGACTGATGGCACCTAATAATTTTGCATTGCATCAGCACTGTAGCTTTTGGAAGCCACAAGGGGATTTCCCCCAGTAAAGACAGTTTAAGGCACAGGAAGAGCACAGTCTGATACCAGGGTCAAACTAGCCAAAGAGGAGTGATCATTATTATGCAGCCCACAAAACACTCCAACTTTTTAACATAACTAGCATCAGCAACCAGACTGGTGGAAACAGTCTCCCACTGGTTCCAGTTATGAGGGAGCTTGTGATTCCACATGGATGAAAATAAATGTACTTCGCCATATGGCTTAGGCTTTCTCCACCTCTCGTTCTTTTCTAATCAGGCAAAAAATATTGAGACAATCCACAAACACAATCCACACACAACAATTGTGAACCACTGTAAACCCAAGAAGAGTCTAATACCACAAAGAAAATTAACAGAATAAGCCTCCACCTTCCCCAATTGAGAAAATGCACAACCAGAACACAATCTGAGCACAAATAGAATGCCAAGTACCTTGTTAGAAAAATACACATCCAATAATGCATACCTCAATAGAAAGTGATTCATTTTATTATTAGAAACATCCATACTATAGTACTACATTCTGAAACCTAATAAAAATATTTCATACACAAAATACTTTCATATTTTCATGTTTCCTTTACCTCCCAGATATTGATGAGAGACCTTACCAAAATAAGAGTTCAAAACTCCTGTCCCAGGTGATGATGGCTGGAGACAACGATAGCCCACACTGGGACGCATTGACAAATAGCTTGAGTGACCAAGAAAAAGGCTGCCAGGGGACCTAACCCCCAAAATACCAGCAGATATGCTGTACTCTAAAGGAGGAGATCCCTGAAGTCAAGGGAAGTTCACATACTGATCCCTAAGCTAGTGGCGAGCAGTGGAATGAAGCGGTTTAACAATTTCAAACACAGCAAAAGCAAGGCAAGATGACCAAGAGCCACTCAAGATAATGATAAGAGAGCCGGCTCTATCCTAGGGCCAGGTGGAAATGGGAAGTTAGCTCTACTAATGCATCTCCATTAGATAAATGGAAACCGAAATAAAGTGTAATATTGCTTGAGGAAAACATTCTTGGGGGTTAATCTCTCAAGAAGAGGAATTCTCAAATAAAAAACCAGCATTGAATGTAATGAAACTCCATTTTCTGGGTGAGTCCTGGAGGCTTCCCGGAGCCATCCCAGGCTGATATGCTAATGTCAGACTTTGGCATCAGTCATGTGTATGGAGTTTTTAAGCCTACCAGGGACCACGGCCAGAACTGGGCCCCCTCAGAGAGGCAAGGGGAGCAATGGCCTATAGAAGCCCCCGTGTGGTTGGAAGCATTCTTTGTCTGCCATCGACCGGAACAGGCATCCAGAAAGGTAAGTGCCTCAAAACAAACCCCTATTCTGGTTAAAATTTGCTACCAAAAGCCGAACTAGTGGATAGAACTCTCCAACAGAAAACAAGCAAACTAATGTGACGTCACACGCCGCCGCGCCGCTGTCTGCACAGCTCCCCCCTCCCCGGGAGGGGAAAGGGGGAGCCCCAGACCCTCCACGCTGGCTACCCACACCTCAGTTCTTTAGGCTGGATATCAAAAACGCAAAAAAACGCCGACCGGAGGGAGGGAGGGAGGGAGGGAGGGAGGGAGGGAGGGAAGGAGGGATGCCGGGGAGCCTCCGGGACTCACCCAGAAAATGGCGTTTCATTACATTCAACGCTGGTTTTCTGGGGGGAGCCCCGTCGGCTCCCCAGAGCTGACTACCCACAGACGGAAAAAGAGGGACTTACCCGGGAGGCGGTCATCGCTCACTCCTCAACTCGAAGCCGAGACAACTGGCTGCAACCGCCGACCCAAAGAAACAGAGGCCCGACGGGGCCCAGGGACATTCACAAGGTAACGAGCAGCCAGGACCCTGTTCGACCGCCAAAATCCCCGCGCCCGAATATCAGACCAAGACATATTCCCAAAGACGGCAGCAAGAGCCGCGAACTTACGAACGTCATGGGCATGGGGATAGACCGCAGGCTGGCTGGACTTAATAACCCTGCGGACGACCTGGGAGACCCGAACCCGCGAACAGGGAAGAAGGGAAACCGGATCAACCCACAGCACGTCCCCGGACACAGAAGCTGTGGCGCGCAAATAACAGCGAAGCGCCGCAACCGGACACAAAACATGATGCACCCCCGGCCTGACCAACCAAGCATCAACCACCCATGGACCCCTCCGGAACGCAGCAGTCTCATTCTTCGCCAGAAAAGAAGGAGACGGCTGCAAGCGAACAAAACAATCACCACGACCAAAAGAGCAGAAACCCCTGTGCCGGAGGAGAGCATGAAGCTCCCCTACCCGACCCCCAGAGGCCAGAGCCAACAAGAAAAGTGCCTTGGAAAAACAATCCTGGACCGAAGGGGCCACAACGAAACGAGGAGACGAAAGGAGAGCGAGCACTCTGTCCAAAGACCAGGGCGGCTCAGGCGGCGCATGAGCAGGCCGGAGGTGAAACAATGCTCGAGACAGCTTGCGAAACGGCGCAGACGTAACATCGATACCGAAGGCAAGCTGAAGCGGCTCCGCCAGCGCCGCACGATACGAGGCGACAGTGTTAGGCATAAGATGACGTCCTTCTTCTCATGGTTGTTTCAGGACCAAGACCACCCGAACAGACAAGGAACTAACACGACGAAAACGCAAAAAGAAACAGAAGGACCGCCAGGAAACTTCATACTGCAACCTAGAAGAAGCCCTCAGGAGGGACACCAACAAGGAGGCCACCTGATCACCATAGAGATGATGATAGACTCGAGTCAAAAAAGCCATACGCGAAGACTCGAGGAGAAGATCGAACCAGCCACGTGACGTACCGGCCCGATCTGCTGAAAGAGGCGGAGCCGCGGGAAAACCCTCGGGTTCGGACACCGAGCAACCAGCGCCTGAAACCAAGGCTGGGCCGGCCACCAAGGGGCCAGAAGGACAACTCTCCCCTGGTAAGTCTCTAAGTGAGTCAGGACCTGGAGCAACAGCCGAACTGGGGGAAAGAGGTACAGAAACCCCCACCTCGACCAGTCTAGCCGAAAGGCGTCGACTCCGACGGCCTCGCAATTGGGGAAGGGCACCGCATAAACGGAAAGACACCGCGACCACGCCGACGCGAAGAGCTCCACCTTGGGGCACCCGAACGTCTGGCAAAGTCAATGGAAGGACTTGTCGTCGACTGTCCACTTCATGGAGAGGGGAACGAAGCGAGACAGGGCGTCGGCCAAGACGTTGGACACGCCCCGTACGTGAACCGCCAGGAGAGCCAAACCCCGAGAAATCAGCAGACGAGTCACCCGAAGCTACCAACCCCAAAGAGACAAGGACCGCATCGAACCCCCGCGGTTCAGGCAATGAACCACCGGAGAGCAGTCCGAATGGAGCCGAATCGTCGATCCGCGGGCCACCCGAATCCTCCCCAGAGCAAACCACACTGCCGCGAACTCCCACACCGTGCTGTGAGCTCGACGGAAGGACGGATCCCAACGCCCCTGGCCGGCCTGGTGAGCACTGGTCACAAAACCCCAGTCGAGAGATGACGCATCCGTGTACACATCGAGCGAGGGCTCGGGTAGGCGCCAAGGCACTGAACCCCGAAAAACCCGAAGAGAAAGCAAGTGACGCAGCAACCGACGCAAGGCCCCCGGGGATTGAACTCTACGAACGCGAGAGAGGCGGAAGGGGGGACCCCGAAGGAACCAGAACAGCCGACGAAGCCAAACCTGACCCGGCGGGTAGACCACCATCGCGAAATTCAGGCTCCCGCACAGCTCCTCGAGCATCCGCCGGGTGACCCGAGGGCCCTCCAGAAACAGACGAAGGCGGGACCGCAGCCGCAGGAGAGACTCCGGAGGGAGAGAAAAGGAGGCGGTTCGAGAGTCCCAAACGAGACCCAGCCAAGTCCGAACCTGAGAGGGAACCAGATGGGACTTCCTCCAGTTCACCAAGAACCCGAACCCGGCGAGCTGGGAAAGAACCAAATCCCTGGCTAGCAAGCAAGCTGACCGGCTGGGAGCTGAAACCAGCCAGTCGTCGAGGTAGGCCAACACCTGAACACCTAGGAGACGCAAACGAGCCACCACAACCAGTGTAAGGCGCGTGAACACGCGAGGTGCCAGGTTCAACCCGAATGGGAGACAACGAAAGCGGTAACTCAGACGCCCCACAACAAAACCGAGCCAGTCCCTGAACCGTGGATAAATCGGGACATGCCAATAAGCGTTCCGGAGGTCCATGGACACCATCCAAGCACCCGGCTCCAAGAGGAGCCGAACCTGAGACAGCGTAGTCATCCGAAAGGAGGGGCAATGAACCCAGGGGTTCAGACGGGACAAGTCCAGAATGAACCGCAGGTCCGCGCAGTCCCGTTTCGAAACCGGAAACAGACGGGAAACCCATCTGAAGGACGACGTCGTTTCAACGACGCCCAAGCGTACCCACTCCAAGACGACTTGACAGACCGCAGGGGAAGAAACCTGCTCTGCCAGCCCCGACCCCCCGAAGGGGGAAGGGGCCACCACAGGCCACGAGACACGACCCGAAAGGCCCATGAATCGTGGGACCAGGCGCGGGCGAACAGTGCAAGCCGCCCCCCCTTCGCCCCGTCAATGGGGCAAACCGCGAAAGGGCCGGCGACCCTTATGAGACCCAGAATCCCACACAGAGCGAACACCGCGCCGACCAGATGAGGGAGGGTCCGCAGGAGGATCCAAACCCGAACCTGACACCAGAGGCCTACCACGACGAGAGGAACCCTGAGCCCTGGCACGATCCTTCCGGGAAGACCCACCCCGGGACCCCCAGAAAACCAACAAGTCCGACATCGGACTACAAGCTACCGACACAGCCTGAATAAACTGCACCACGGCCGACTCCTCAAACAGAAGAGGACAAAAAGGTGAAGAACGTCTAAGAGCCAGAGCCCAAGCAAATTCCATGGAGGAACCCAGCACCATCTGCCGACACGCGAGACGGGAAGCATAAAACAGGGAAACCGCATCCCGTAAAATCGGCGTGAACAGCTTCAACAAGGCAGCCGACGAACGCGCAGCCGAGGACAAGGTGCCGGACCCCGGGACGAACCCAAGCGACCTCACATCCTCCACGACCCAATCCGAGGACAGCTCCAGGAGGAAAAAGAACCACAAGGCCGAAGCCAAAAGGCCCCGGGCGCGCAAGTCCTCCGCAACGAGCGCCGCCAAAAGGGTGGGAACCTGCACATGAAGCTGAATAATGCCCACATCGCGGGGAAGGGCAGGGGCAAACAAGCACTCATTCAGGTACTCAAGCTCGCCCCCCAGGAAAACCTGAAGCACCGTGGAAGCTTCCCGCCACTCCAGCGTGCGGGAACGACAGAAGGAATGCCAGGAATCCAGAACAAACAAGGGGCAGTCTACTAACCAGGAAGACTCTGGAACCTCGTAACGGAGCCAGAAAGGGAACGAAGTCCCAAACCTGAATTCGGACGGATCCATTTCCGAGGCATAATCCGGGTCACGCAGGAGGTAAGCTGCAAAGGCCGCTCGCACCACACTAGGTTGGATGCGATAAGCCGAAAACCTCCCGAAGGACGGAACCGACGTACCCGGGGGAACACGGAACCGAACCCGGGGAGGGGCCGACACCAAATCCAACTCGTACGCAGAGGGGGGAAAAGAAAACCCCACTCCTTGTAACAATAAGCCCCACTCAGAGGGAAGAAAAACCCAGGCGGGGTCCAGCGGGGCCCAAGGCCCCCAAGTCAGCCCCTCCCCAGCCTCGAGGTCCTTCACCACAGGACCCGAGGCCGAGTCCTCTTCCCAAGCCCCGACCCCACACGACAAGGACTGAGCAGCCGGAAAAGCTGGAGGAAGGGGGGCCCACTGGTTAGACCCAGAAACTTCGGCCGGGAGACAAGACTCGAATGCCTCTGCCGCCCCCCAGTAAGGGGCACTTCCCTGAAGCTGCCCGAGTCTCAAGATCAAGTAACCCCTGCTCCGACCCCAAAACCCTCAGACGCTTCGGAGCCGGAAGCAGGGGGGGGGGACCAGAACGAACAGAAGGGGATGGACGAGGAGGTGCGGACTGAACCAGGATCGAAGTGACCCCCACCCCCAAATCCGGGTCTCGAAAAGTAAAGCGGGGCAGCCCCGGGGCATCCGGGTGAGCAACCAACCGAGCGCGTTGCAACAGACGAAACCTAGACTGCAACGCACACGCCGCCTGTACCCTGAAGAGAATCATCAGAGGATTGGGTAAATTGAGTCACAAGCAAGCAGCAACACTCACAGGACTCAGGGTCGAAAGTATCACCGACCCAACAGGCAACGTGGCAGAGGCAAAAACAATGAGGGTCACCCTGAGACAAGGGGACCGAGCAACCCTCAAACTCGCACACAGCGAGTGGGGACTCCAGGGTCACATCCATCGAACCCACGCACCCCTTAGAGGATTCCCAGGGTCCTGAGCGTTTACTTTAAGAGGACTCGCGCTCAGGTAGTCCCAGGCAGGGTGCTGCAAACCAACGCCCAAAACTACCAAGCGAACTTCTATAGCTGAACCCCAGGGACGTGTACACTCACGGGGACCTAGCAGGGGGTGCCACCGAGGAGAACAGTGGAAGGGCAAAAACAAACTGAATAAAATGACAGAACCCCCCACCAGGCAAAAACAAAAAGAAAAACAAAACCCCGCAAGAGGACAGCGAACCCCAAGGAACAGAGCCGGCCGCTATGTCGGGAATGCAAGCTGTGCAGCACCCTGCGCCCCTACCAGTGCAAACTGCCTCTTACCTGCCGGTAATAAGGGAGAACAGAACACCCAAGAGCCCAACAGGCAGCCGAAAAACCGAAAGGTAAAACAGACCAGCAGAGGCAGACCCCGAGGAGCCTGTGGAAGGTGGCCCCAAGGACAGTACTTACAGGGCACCTAGGGAAGGCAGCCCTAGGCGCATGCAGCCCGAGTACTGAAGATAACTCCTGGCTCTCGCACCCACAAAACCAACACCACACGCAAAGCACAGTGCAGTAGCGACACCGGAGCCAGAGCACACGACCATCGCCTATAGCATCAGCCTCAAGAACTGAGGTGTGGGTAGCCGGCGTGGAGGGTCTGGGGCTCCCTCTTCCCCCTCCCGGGGAGGGGGGAGCTGCGCAGACAGCGGCGTGGCGGCGTGTGATGTCACACTAGTTTGCTTGTTTTCTGTTGGGGAGTTCTATCCACTAGTTCGGCTTTTGGTAGCAAATTTTAACCAGAATAGGGGTTTGTTTTGAGGCACTTACCTTTCTGGGTGCCTGTTCCGGTCGATGGCAGACATAGAATGCTTCCAACCACACGGGGGCTTCTATAGGCCATTGCTCCCCTTGCCTCTCTGAGGGAGCCCGGTTCTGGCTGTGGTCCCCGGTAGGCCTAAGAACTCCATACACATGACTGATGCCAAAGTCTGACATTAGCATATCAGCCTGGGATAGCTCCGGGGAGTCGACGGGGCTCCCCCCAGAAATAAGGTACTAAATCTAAAGGAATTTTGTAAATAAATCAGTACTTTCTGATCACAACATTTCTGCACAAATGCCAATAATTATAAATGCCCTTCAAAGTACAATAATTTAATTTTGCAACAGATGTTTAACAAAATGTTTTATACTGTACCTCAATAGCAAGTGACTCATTTTATTATTAGAAACATCTATACTATAGTACTACATTTTGAAACCTAATAAAAATATTTCATACACAAAATGCTTTCTTATTTTCATGTTACATTAATCATCATTCTACTTTTTCAAATCCTCATATATGTTTACTCCTTAATTTAACACTTTAGTTCGGTAACGATGCAGCATTGCGTCGCCAATTTAGTAGATGGACTTCCGGTAACGACACAGCATTGAATCGGCGGCGGCGGCTTCGGGAGGGGAGCGCAGCGGTTTTGGACATTGTATGCATATACTGTACTCCTGTAGGGAATTTCATTGTGAATACATTGATACCAAAATGAAAGACCTAGGACCAGAATTGAGGTAACAAAGTTGAAAAGAGTATACCCATTTTATTAGCCCTCACTGGGGTTACTCTCCATCACTTTCTCCGTTTGCTGTGGGTGGTACGCCAGGCTTTTGGACTTTATATTTGCATATACTCCTGTAGGGAATTCTGTTGCGAACACAATGATACCAAAATGAAAGATTTAGAACGAAATTGAGATGTCCAAAGTGAAGAGAGTGTACACATTTTATTGTTCTTGTGGGCTCCCGGGTAACACGCTCTCACTTTCTTGCTGGGCTTTTGGGCTTTATATGCATTTAGTCCTGTAGAGAATTCTATTGCGAACACATTGATACCAAATTGAAAAACCTAGGATGATAATTGAGATGACAAAGTGGAAAAGAGTATATACTTTTCAGTATTACCGCGCTCTCTAATGTAATGAGAGGCGCCTTGGGGTGGCGCAGTTCTCTCTTTCTGGTCCACTTTCATCTTGTTGGCGGGTGGAGTGTGCTGCGGTTTTTGACATTATATGCATATACTCCTGTTGTGAATTCAATTGTGAACACATTGATACCAAAATGAAAGACCTAGGACGAGAATTGAGGTGACCAAAGTGAAAAGAGTGAACACATTTTATCGCTCTTGCGCGCTGCTGGGTTGCACGCTCTCATTTTCTCTGTTTGTTGCGGATGGTACGCTGGGCTTTTGGACTTTATATGCCTTTAGTCCTGTAGGGAATTCTATTGCGAACACAATGATACCAAATTGAAAAATCTTGGACGAGAATTGAGGTGACAAAGAAAAGAGTTTTGAAAAGAGAAAGAGAAAATACTTCAGAATTACCGAGCACTCCCGTGAAACACTGAAACCCACCTGGGGTAGTGCGAGGCTCGCGCATGCAGTGAGCCAAAGTATTAACATCTGTTAAAGCACAGTACAGTACTGCATTTAGTGTTTATATTATCTTTTAAGCCTCTGTTCAAAATTTGCATTTAATAGCAGCATTTCCCCACCTTGTCATATTCTTTCCAACTTGTTTGATTATTGCATTTACTGAGAAATACTATACATATGGGTCCTGCTGTGCTTGGCTCACCAGCCAAATTGTGAGCCAAGTTGTGAGCAAAGGACCTATGTCCTTTGCTCACAACCATGGATCCTGGGTTTAATCCATGAGTGAGACAGTTGGGCACGTTTCCTTTGACCTGAAGCCTCTGTTTACCTAGCAGTAAATATGTACTTGGGAGATAGGCAACTATTATGGACTGCTGGGAAAGGTCATCAGTAGTTTGTCCTGGGAAGGGGTGGAGGGGAGGGAGAGAACCTCAATACATCAAGAGCTCTCATGTCCCTTGAATTTGGAAAATCAAATGTGAACAAGTTGATCATCACCAAAACTGCTATTTCTCACTTTTATAACGTGAGGAGGCACCCACTAAGGAGGGATGAAAAGATATTATAAGAGTAAAAATTATTTGGCTTAGCCCGACTTTTCACAGGTAGAATAAGGGTAAAGTAAATCTTATTCAATCACACAAAACATACATTCGTTGCAACGTTTCAGCTTTTATCATAATCTAGGAGTTTCAAAACATGCCACAAACATATCTACCACAAATCCCATCATATCCACAGAGGTCAGCCCCACAACGTAATGGAGAAAGAGGCTTTTGGGCCAGTTTCTATCATTTAATTATTTTGGTGAATATGTTTACTTTCACCCTAATGGAATTCTTTCATTTCTACCTTCCCTATGGTCACACTCATCTATGCACAAAAATAAAACAAATTCCAAAAAATAATTTTACATTATGGAATTATTAATTTGTATGCAGAAAATAAGAAAAACACGAAAATAAGTGAATATTTATCGTTTCACTGGGTGGAGGCACTCTGTAAGTCTGCATCTGGCACTTGCCAACGCCTAGTGCTTGACTTTGCCGACGCAAAGTCAAAGTCCTCGTGCCAGTGATGTTCGGGAGTATGCCGATCTTTCGGCTGTCTTTGGACAGTTTTCAGACTTGGGGGTTTTGGGAGTCGGTCACGGTCCTGGCCGCCAGGTCTCTCATGACCGTCCTAGATCCTCTGCGACTTTGTGCTGTTTTGAGGCTTCTGAAGCAGAAGGCTGTCTTGTCAGGTTGCGATCTGCGGAGCTGCCGCCACCCAGGTTCTTCCCCATTTTCCTTCCTTGTGGGTTTAGGAAGCCTGTAAGCTTTAGGAAGCTTACAGGATTCCCCACAGAAAACCAGCCTCTGACTGCAATGAAATGCCAGTTTCAGGGTGAACCCTGGAGGCTCCTTGACAATACTCACTTCCCCCCTCCCCCCCTTCCCTGGGGTGGAGCTAATGAGCGGGGAGTTAATTGGAAAAAAGTTTTGCTTGTTTGCTTGTGTTCTTGGGGAGTTCTATTGTACTTGTGAGGAAGTAGGTCATACTTTCCAACCAGGCAGTAGTCTGTTTTGATTTGCCTTTTACCTGGTCAATGGTAAGATAACATTCTTTAAATGTAAAGTGTTCATGGGCCATTGCTCCCTTCACCTCTCTGAGGGGGCCAGGTTCTGGCTCATAGTCCCTGGTAGGCTTACAAGGAACTCTGTGACTGATGACACTCAAGTACTATGGCACTTCATCAGTAAGATAGCTTCAGGAAGCCTTCAGGACTCACCCAGAAACTGGCATTTCATTACATTCAACCCTAGTTATTTTCACGGGTCAAGGTAAACTCCATTACATCCACACAGACCCATTATATCCATATTTGCATCATACATGTAAAACCCAGATAATAATTTTTAAAATCTTCATACGATGATAACCATATTACCCTGTGAATCAACAATTGACGATAACTGCTGTCTAAGGGTTATATGCTATACACATATTTGTATTTAAATTTTCAATGTCCAAGAACAAACACGTCACTCATTACACTCATAGTATTTAAAAACATTCCACCATCTCTATATATGCTCATTACTTTCTACAGACCTTCCCTAGTTGCTCTGCTATATACTCTTTCAAAGTCCTTAAATATTCTTCATCACATGCTTCCTCCACTTGCCACCTAAATGCCGCTATCTGACCAACGTGTTCAAGTTGTTTCATATTTTACTAGCTATGCAAATAAAAATCTATTTTTTGTGCAAATATATTCACATTTTCTTGTATAATACTGTAATTTAGTAAGAAATCCAAACCTACATTCAGGGGCTGGCAAACTCACCTCAACATATGGATAAAATCCTTTTGTTCCCAACTGCTTGAAATAATTTCCAGTATCAAAACACATCTTGTAAGTTCCTTTCACAAAGGCCTCTTGTCTGAGAAACTCTCCTGCACGCCCATTATCATTTGTAATTCTGTGAAAGAAAAATTTCAGTGACCACATATTTTTGCATATACATACTGTCTTTCAGTACTGGTCTATGAAGAACAAAGAAATACACTTTTTGTATATGATCTGGTGCAAATACACTAGTTCTTGCAGACCACATCTAGGGATCCTGGCAAAATTAACACACAGTAGTTTACAATATTATTTAAAAACAAGCATGAAAAATTAGCCATCTACCCAAATTTACCTGAGGGCAACTAACACTCGAGTAGCCTTGACAAGGACAGGAAGCAGACAGCTTGTCAAAAGTCTCACCATTTGCCCTGATGATTTTTTTCAAACTGGATTTTAAAATTTAACAGTTTTGGCATTTATGGCATTGGAGGGTAGCAGTTCAATGGGTTTATAACTTTGTAGGTGAAAAAGTATCTCCTGTTTTCAGTCCAATATTCTTCAACAAGCTTGTTAAGCTTGAAACTGCTGCTCCTTGTTTGTGCTACATCTGACCTTTTGAAAAAATTATCTGCATCAACATCCTTCAAATTGTTCAATATTTTAAGTTTCAATGAGATCCGCCCTGTCATCTCTGGTTTGCAGTGTTTTTAGCCCTGAGTCCCTTAACCATTCCTGAAACGAGAATTGACTTTGTTCTGGAATGATTTTTGTTGCTCAGTGATGTACTTTCTCCAGAGCAACTATGCTCTTCTAAAGATGAGGTCTCCATACTTGAACACAGTAACCCAAATAAGGGCACACCAGAGATTTATACAATTGGATCACTACCTTCTTTTCCTTAAAGTCAAAGGTGCGCTTGAATATTCCAAGGGTTTGGTTAGCTTTTTTTTTACCGCTGCTCCCATCTGTTGTGCAACTTTCGGTGAATGGTGGATTTTGACTACCAAGCCCTCTTCTTCATCAATCTGTTACTAGGTAATATTATTAATTTAAATGTTAATCTTAAATTTGTTGATATTAAAATGTACTTGCCAGGCTTCTGACCATTTGTGGAGTTTATACAGATCTCTTTGTAAGGCTTCAATATAATTTTCATTTCCTACTCTACCCTAAATCTTTGTGTCATTTGCAACTTTGATGATGTGCTTTGTAATATTCTCATCAGTCACTGATGTACTCACCTACTTATGCTTAAGGGGATTGAGCTTCGGTTCTTTGGTTAGATGTATATGACGAAAAGGGTTGGCCCCAAAATGGACCCCTGTGGTACCCCATTCACCACATTTCTCCAGTCAGATTCATTCCCATTTAGCAAATCCTTTGTTTTGCTCGTTTTAACCGTTGTTGTACCCATTTTTCTAATTTTCTACCATTTATTCCAAAAGCTTGTAATTTCCTTGCCAGTCTTTCATGTGATACCTTATTGAAGGCTTAGCAAAATCCACGTATATTACATCCACCAGAATTCATTTGTCCGTGTAGCTGGTTACCATTTCCAAAAATATAAGCAGGTTTCTAAGGAAGGATCTATTTTTAAACCAATGTTGCATCGATTTTACAAGATTGTTTCCCTCCCTCAGGCTTCTCTCCGTGAGTTTGCAGATGTGTGTGGTCATGTATATTGGATGGTAGTTTTCTGTTGAGCTCTTTCTGACGTTTTTTAAAATAAGAGGTGACATTTGCATATTTTTGATCTGCGGGGACTAAACTTGGTACAGAGATTTAGTGAAAAGTAGTTTTGGCAGTAGGTATAGTTCTTCTGCCAGTTTTTATTGGACTTTGGACTGAACTCCATCCACACCTGGGGCTTTTGATTTTTTTCTAATTTATTTATTTATTTATTTATATATATACAAGAAGGTACATTGGGATTGTGAGGATACATAGCATAGTAATTACATTCTTGTAAAGCCACTAGTACGTGCAGTGTTTCGGGCAGGTCCTTAATCTAAGAAACTTATAAGTAGGTAAATACTTGCAAAATTTATAAAAATGATAAGTTACATAGCATGAAAAAAATAAAAGATGAGAGAAAAATTGTAGGTATATTAAAGCGCATAGGTAGCTCAGAATGATTGCAATGACAGCTTGAATGGTAGTTTAACAAAACTTAGCAGGCACAATGCAGCATATGGCTAGCACAAAAGAAGACAGCAATGAACACAATAATAAAGTTGTTTGGATTAAGTACATAAAGATTGGGAGATTGGGTAACACTAGATACAGAGCAAGTTTAAAGCTCAGTGTAAGAAACTACGAAGATGAAATTAGGTACTTTTTGTTTTTGTTTTTAAATGAAGCAAAAGTTTGACAGCTTTTCAATTCACTATGGAGTGAGTTCCATAGACTAGGTCCCTTAATTTGCATAGAATGTTTACACAGATTAAGTTAATTTAACACTGCTCTCCCTGATAATATTGCATGTAATAAGTATATCCCATAATTCATTCTCTTCACTTCCTTCAAACATTTGTGTAGGTGATGGGATGTAAAATATTCATTCAGGGTGTTTGCTGCCCTTTTATCATCCATTTTAACTTAGTCTCCTCTTTCAAGGGGTTATGCCAAGTCCTTTGCTTTGGTTTAACTTAATATATAGACATAAAAAGATTTTGGGTCTTTCTTTATGTTTTGGGCAAGTTTTGTTTCAGTTTGCTTTGGCTGATCTATCCTGGGTGGCTGAGTTTAGTGCCCTTTTATATACAGAATCTCATAATCAATCATGTTCATTGTGGATTTATACCTTATACAGAGGTTCTGCTTAGTTATCAATGCTTCTTTTACTGTCACCCATCTACTTCCCTTTTTCTTTTCTTTCTCCTCTTTGGCATATAAGGGTCCCAGTACTACAGTTGGGTTTCTTGTCGACACACAATCGAGAATTCTGGGTTCGCATCCCAGGCGGGAGACAGAAATGGTGGGGCACATTTTCTTTCACTTAATGCCTCCGTTCACCTAGCAGTGAGTAGATACTCAGGAGTTAGTCAGCTTGTTGTGGGGTTGCATCCTGGGTGGGGCCAGTAATTCAGCTTTGGGGAGGACCTCGATAAAAGCCAAACATGTATGAATACACTCTGGCTTCCTGTCTCCCAACACAATGAATTATTATCATGAATTATAACTATGAATTATATTTTTGAATGAGTAATGTAATGACCTTGAAATTTGTCCACTATGCTTCCATGCCATGATCACCTATAAGCTCCCTTCAGGTGGTGTTTTGCAGTTCCTCTCTCAATCCTTGATAAGTCTCCTTGATGGTAATCAACAAATTCATCATCATGGACCTTTATGTGGGTTACTATATTTGTAATCCATCTTAGAATATGGTTATCATATGAGGGGGGGTTAGCTTTTACCCTACCTGAATTTGATCAATCATGCCCTCTTCCGATGTTAGCACAAGATCTAGAATGCTGTTATCTCGGGTGGGCTCTACCACATGCTGTATAAGAAAGGAGTACTGTACCAGGTCTAGATATTGTTCTTCTTGTGATGATAGATTTACCCAATCTATGGTCTCATAGTTAAAAGTCCCCCCCCATTATTATGGCTTGGGTTTCTGAAGCCGCATTGATTTCATTATGTAGATCAGCAACTTCCTCTGCTGCTGCTGCTGTGTCAAGTAGTAGCAGAAGTAGCCTTGCATGACGACAAAGAAGCAGCAGCCTTGCATGGCTACAAAGCAGAAGCAGTCTAACATGGTGACAAAGTAGAAGCCGCTTTGTGTGGTGACAAAGCAGAAGCAGCTTTACATGGTGACCACGCAGAAGCAGCTATGCATGGTGACAAAGCAGAAGCAGCCTAACATGGTGACAAAGCAGAAGCAGCCTAACGTGGGTGACAGAGCAGAAGCAGCTTTACATGGTGACAGAGCAGAAGCAGCTTTGCATGGTGACAAAACAGAAGCAGCTTTGCATGGTGACAAAACAGAGGCAACTTTGCATGGTGACAAAACAGAAGCAGCTTTGCATTAGATATTCAATAAATACAATGAACATTATTTTGTTTCAAGCTTCTTCTTTGGATAATAATAATACTATTATATACTGGTAGATGTGATATCAGCAACTTGTAGTGAAATGTATTATATAAAAAGAATGGTTTACCAGAAAAGTTTTGTTTTTTAAGTGCTTTATATAATCCAGGGTTTCATTTAACTTACTTAGTTATCACTTCCTGCCAGACACTATCTTGTAACCTATGCAGAGAGATGGTCATATTGGCCGCTGGCCTTCCAGTGGCAGTGTCCAGCACATGACTTGTCAATGGATTGTCTGACATATTAACTTTTGACAGAAGTAGAGATGATGCCTGGAATATTAGTCCTTCAGTAAATACTGTAGAGTACAATTACTTTTTTTTTTTTTTTTTTTAGAAAAAATGGACAAAATTAAGATGAGTTGCAAGTTCAGGCTAAATGTTCTAGTTATGAGCACTATGGAAATTTTGTTATACTTATGGAAGGATAAGCAACTGACAAGACAGTTCTAGTGACAAAAGTATTTTATCTGAGATTCGTGAAAATGAAAATACAGTACAGATAGATATCTTTAAACTTAATAATAGCAATGATAACTTAGAAGCATTTAAAAAGTTATGCAGATAAAATCTTGTATTTAACAAGAAGACTGGTTTTAATTTAAAATTTTAAACAAATAATACAGTACCTTCGGATTTAGCAAATTTAACAACCTACGTATAGCCCAACACAGCTCGTCGAGTGGATACTGTATATATTGTTCAGTGCAGCTGGAACTTTTTAAATAAAATTTTCTAATAAATTTCATGAATAGCATCAACATACAATTTCAATAATTCCTTATGGAAAGGCAGATTGTCAGAAATGTAAAAAAATTTAATTTTTATCAATCTTTTTTTTATTTGTTATTTTATTTATATACACAAGAGCTCTTACATTCTTGTAAAGCCAGTAGTGCACATAGTGTATTGGGCAGGTCTTTAATTTAAATTTTCCCTGGAATATGATCTGCCAATCATTTAAGAACCAGGTACCCATTCACTGCTGGGTGACCAGAGGCGTACAGTTAAGGATTGGCACCTAGTCAATCCTTCCCAGCCAGGATACAAACCCATACCAAATCGCTCGAGAAGCGAGGGGTAAGTGGGTTACCACTGCGCCATGGGGACTGCTTACAAATAAATAAATAAATAAATATGTTTATTAAGGTAAGGTACATACATACAAGTGACGTTACATTAATGGATTGATATATAGATAGAGCTAGTACATACAATGCCTAAAGCCACTATTACGCAATGCGTTTCGGGCAAGAAAAACATTAATATCTAGAACTTAATACTAATTGAGCATAAAGAATAAAAAGTGTTTGAGAACAAATACAAATAAAGATAAAAAAAAGGGGGAACATGACTGAAAAAGCAGCACAAATACAATAGGATGACAAACAGTGTTGATTAAAAAAAAAAAAATAACAGACATGGGTTGACAATAGAGGAGTGAGGTAGGTTACAGGGAATTTATTAGGTAGTGTTTAGTTTTTATCTTAAACTGGTTGAGAGAGGTACAGTCTTTAACATGGTTGGGAAGGTCATTCCACATTCTGGGTCCCTTGATTTGTAGAGCATTTCTAGTTTGATTAAGTCGTACTCTAGGAATATCAAAACTGTATTTATTTCTGGTGTGGTGCTCATGGGTTCTGTTACAACCTTCAATGAAGCTTACCTTTACACTAAGAGAAATGTGTGGAATATTTCACATTTATCATACTTTTTTTTGTGTGCAAATATGTGAAGAGATGTTCCAACATTTGTGGTAAAGAAAAATAAACACATTTGGCAAAATCAAAAATTTTACAAAACACTTGATAGTAGAATGGAATCTTGAATAGGTCAGAATGGGTCCAGTTACAATTAACCCTTTCCATCATGGATACACTTCACTGATATTTTTTTTCTATAAATTTAAAAAGGTTTGAAGAAAGAAAAACAAAATCCCTTTTGCCAAGAGTATTTGAGCATCAGCAGAGATCACTGTTCTCCACAGCTGTAACAGTTCATCAGCCGACTACTGAAACAGCGCGCCACCAGTGTCAACACACTCATCACAGGGTAGCAAGCAAATGCTTCATATATAAATAATCGGCAATAGATCCTAAACTTCTACCCTATGCCTAACTATACACAGAACTTTAATATGTCCTAATATTAATACATAAATGAGAACAATCCTTTTTTTAATATACAATATATACAATTTATGAACACATCCTGCTAATTTAATGAGCCTGGCCTGCGGACATGATGGTGTAAATTTTTTATTCATAAAGTAGAGATTTGATGCTTGCATGAAATTATTATTGGACTTTATAAATGAGGATAGGCTGGCTAATACATAATAACCTGCCAATAATAGGTTTTCAAGAACCAGAAAAGAGCCTTGTCAAAGGCTTCAATACGCAAATTCCTGTTAGTAGGGTCCCGGTAGTAGTCGGGTTTCTTCTCAACTTACAATCAAGAATTCCGGGTTTGAACTCTGGACGGGACAGAAGCGGTTGGGCGCATCTCTTATCACCTAATGTACCTGTTCACTTAGCAGTAAATAGGTACTCAGGAATTAGCCAGCTAGTTGTGGGGTTGGATCCTGGGAAGGGTCAGTAATTTGACCCTGGGAAGGACCTCGATATAAGCCAAAGATACACTGTGTATACTTACTGCCAGCCTGTCCCTCGACAAAACAAATTATTACATTATGCCCAAAATGCTGTGCGTATTAGTAGATTTGGGCATAACATATACAAATCTAGAAATCCAACATTCTGCTTATAACTCATTGTATAAATAAACATTATCATTATCATATAAATTGACCATACCCCAGACTCCATGTATGACTAACCCGTCCTGTGAGATGGGGATGTTAGTTGAAACTCTTAGCTAGCTTTTTATGTACATTTTGTAATCCTCCAAATAGAATAACGTAGCAGCACATTTCTGAACATATACATAAGTTTGTTAATTAACAAAAAAAATACCCCCTTATACAAGCTACCCAATCATTGCCCAATTTCTGCATGAACGTATTGTATAATAATAATAATAATAATAATTTTTATTTAGGTAAGGTACATACATAAAGAGATTTTACAAAGTTTGTTGGCTTTATAGATAGAGCTAGTACATACAATGCCTAAAGCCACTATTACGCAAAGCGTTTCGGGCAGGAAATAATTGTTATAATATAGGATATATAATATCCTATATTATAACAATAATAATAATAACAATATATATTCACAATAATATGCGTACAGAGAACATACGAGTAATATGCAATTTCAGGGAGAGGAGTTACACATACTAATTACTAACTAAATAAATAAGTAAAAAAAACTAATGAAGCCACTATTACACAGAACGTTACCCGCAAACCTCTAAGTGCACTATTAACTAACCTTTCTTTTTCCTTCAAAATGATTCTGAATTACTTTGAGTCGAGAACATTCACAAGTCATCACTGGTGTATGCTGTCCTTGGCCCCTATACTGAGTGCCTGCGGGTGCCTGCAGGTGCCTCCAAGCAGCGCCCGCTCACCATGACGTGCTGTTAAGGGTCTACCTATGTTCTTACCTTTTCAGACACACAATTTGTTCGTTTCGTATATATATATATATATGATTTGGTCAATTAAATCCATAATGTAATGTTATTAATTGTTAAAATCTCCTATTTAACAGGCATATAGTTATTAAATGAAGTTAAGTGATGTGATAGGAGATAATCCGGGATTCATAAGAACGCCGCCGACCAGCGTCAACTACAATAGTGCACAGTTGAAGGCTCACAAACACGATCGAACGCACAAAACACTAGACTTTAGATAGTTTTTGGGTAAATTCCTATTTACATTTACTGTGTGTTAGTTTTACTTGTATATAATAGTATGTATTAAAGGAAAACGCCTAACACGTAATATTAATTAATAAAAACCAAGTCAGAAGCAACATGCCTTTCTCCACGTCTCCACCTGTCTTTAAATATCGCTTTGATTTATGAATTTATTTATTTATTTATTTATTTATTTATTTATTTATTTATTTATTTATTTATTTATTTATTTATTTATTTATTTATTTATTTATTTATTTATTTATTTATTTATTTATTTATTTATTTATATGCAAGAAGGTACATTGGGGTTAAGAGAGAACATAGGAATGATGTTGATTTTACAATCTTTGAAAGAGTTCATTTCATATGGTCTCCATCTCATGTTGGCCTCCGAATGTATGATAGAGCTGATACGTTAGCCAAAGACTCTGCATTTAAAAAAGACGTTGAGTGTAACCTTGGATTGTCAATGAGCAATCTGAGAGCAGCAGTACACCGAGAACTTCAACAAGATCTTGTAGATCTGAGGCAAAGTGAAATCGACACCAGTAATTCCATCTATCATCATACTATCATGCAAGAGGAGCCACACATCTATGGATCATCCAATAAAATCAGCAGACTTCTAGATGTTACTACTGCTCGGCTTAAACGCGGTTACAAGTATCTCTGGGAATTCTCATTATCCGCCGATGTAGACCTGACCAAATGTAAACTGTGTCAACAAAATTATTCGCACACCCTCCGTCACTATGTGATGGAGTGCGAAAAGATACGTGAATTCAGAGACAATTCTATAACGAATGTTCCAACGATTTTTTTTATTAATTAATACATGAGGTACATCTGCATTTGTGCAGCTACCCTAGACAGGCGATGAGTCACAATAACGTGGCTAAAGTATGTTGACCAGACCACACACTAGAAGGTGAAGGGACGACGACGTTTCGGTCCGTCCTGGACCATTCTCAAGTCAAAAAAAAAATCAAAATCAAATCAAATGTTTATTTAGGTAAGGTACATACATACAAGAGATTTTACAAAGAGTGATTGATTTATAGTTAGGGCTAGTCCATACAATGCCTAAAGCCACTATTACGCAAAGCGTTTCGGGCATGAAAAACTTAAATGACTAAAGCTTAATACTAATTAAGGATAAAGAGTAAAATGAAAACATGGAATGAAAACATAACTGAAAAAGCAGCACAAATACAATTCTGTCGACAAACAGCGCTCTTTAAAAAAAAACAGACATTGGTTGACAATAGAGGGGTAAGGTAGGTTACAGGGAATTTATTAGGTATAGCTTCGTTTTTATCTTAAACTGGTTGAGAGAGATACAGTCTTTAACATGGTTGGGAAGGTCATTCCACAATCTGGGTCCCTTGATTTGTAGAGCATTTCTAGTTTGATTAAGTCGTACTCTAGGAATATCAAAACTGTATTTATTTCTGGTGTGGTGCTCATGGGTTCTGTTACAATCTTCTATGAAGCTTTTGAGGTCAGGATTGGCATTACAGTTTAGCGTTTTATATTATGTATAATACACATGAGAGAATGTGCAGTGACTTAATGTCTAACATATTCAGAGACTTGAGTAGGGGTACCGAGTGATGTCTGGGGCCAGAGTTGGATATTGTCCTAATAGCAGCTTTGTGTTGAGTAATTAGAGGACGTAAATGATTTTGGGTAGTAGAACCCCAAGCACAAATACCATAGTTGAGATATGGATAGATGAGGGAGTAATAGAGAGTCACCAGGGCAGGGCGGGGTACATAATATCTGATCCTAGAAAGAATGCCAACAGTTTTTGAAACTTTTTTTTATATATTTAGAATGTGTCCCTGGAAATTCAGCTTGTGGTCAATGAGAATGCCAAGGAATTTGCCATCTAATTTGTTACAAATTTGGGTATTGTTTATTTTGAGATTTATTTGATTAGAGGATTTATTGCCAAACAGAATATAGAAAGTTTTGTCAATGTTAAGGGTGAGTTTGTTGGCAGTTAGCCAAAGATGGACTTTATTTAGCTCAGTATTTACTGTGGCATTTAGAGCAAGGGGGTCAGGACTGGAGTAAATGAAGGTTGTGTCGTCAGCAAAAAGAATTGGTTTGAGGTGTTGGGAGGCATTTGGAAGGTCATTAATGTAGATGAGAAAGAGGAGAGGGCCAAGTATGCTGCCCTGAGGAACACCAATGTTGATGGGTAGGGTGGGAGAAATTGAATTATTCACAGAAACATACTGGAGCCTGTCAGTAAGGTAGGATTTGAGGTATTGCAGGGAGTGTCAATTGTGAGAATGGTCCAGGACGGACCGAAATGTCGTCGTCCCTTCACCTTCTAGTATGTGAACTGGTCAGCTACCCTAAACTATATGAAGTGGAGTACAGTGTGTCAAAAATATTAACTAGGTGATGCTAAAAAATCCCCATCACACAGGATGGTTAGTCATACAAAGGCATGTGATAGGCAGTCTGCACTGACAGACTCCGGATGCATTTTGAGGATATCATCAACACAAGAGTGAATAAGGTAGCAGTGGTAATAAAAGTCCCCATCTCGCAGGATGGTTAGTCATACAGGGCCATATGTTTAGTAGCCTGCACTGGCAATTTTGGGTACACTGTGAGGATGTGTAAATATATCATTCAAAATGATCTGCTATCAGAAATTTTAGCTAAATATCCCCAGTTTGCTAACTGTAGGTAGTAACTAAGTGACTGTAACCTATCCACCGCTGCCCACTGGATGGGGGGGAAGGGGTGCAGGACAAACATATCAACTGTGACACTAACTCTCCACATATGTCAGGTGCTCAATTTAGAAACTATACTTGTGATCGATCTCGAACCCATTGATGATGTGACGACTTATATTGAAATTTGTAACTAGCTCATCAAAATTGTAACTTGCTTAGCTAAATGAATTGTGGGGTTCAGTCCCTGAGCCCATTATGTGCCTCTGTAACCCTTTCCACTACCGCCCACAAGATGGGTATGGGGTGCATAATAAATGAACTGTGTGTGTTGTAAAGCTACTAGCACGCATTAGCGTTTCGGGCAAGTCCTTAAACTAACAGATAATTTACAGTAGAATTGACAACAAATGTTTATAGGTACTTTACAGCTTTACTTTACAAGTACAGGTGCAGGTAATTTTAAGCAGATAACTTACAGTAAATTACATTAATAAATTACAGTTCCCCAATATTAGTACTTAAGACATATCTTCAAACATCGTCGTCCCTTCACCTTCTAGTGTGTGGTCTGGTCAAAATAAATTACAGTAAGACTTACAATTTTTTTTTACAGGTCAACAAAAATAAAGATTAGAATAATAGACAATGATAACAAAACACTATGTTTCAAACTCACACTGTATCTTACACTTTATCTTTAAGTTTAAGTTAAGACATATCTTTACCAGGTTAATCACCTCTGTCAGTTTATATTGTAGTTACATCACATTACTTTTTATCACATACAACATAGCCAAAAAAGTCTCAAAAACGGTCGGTATACCTTTCTAAAATCAGATATGTGTTGTACTCTGCTCTCCTCTCATTATACTACGCGCTAATCTATCCCTATCTTACATACGATATCTGTGCATGGGGTTCAACCACTGCAAATTACCTCAAGTCCATCATCACCCAGCACAAATCTTCTATCAGAACTATGAGAAACTCTGTCTTCAGACAACACACAGCCTCCTGTGTTTAAGTCCCTTAACATGCTATAAACATACACTCACTCCACACATTCTCTTGTGCTATTTACATGTACAAAACCTTGCTCCTATATGCTCTGAAATCTGAAACTTTTCCTTGATAGATGTAATAGAACCCTTGAGCACCACACCAGAAATAACTATCTTTTTGATATACACAGAGTCAAACTAAATCTGTGCCAACATTCCATGCAAATAACAGTACCCAGTCTATGGAACTCACACCCCAATGAATTAAATAATTGTCCAACTTATGCCTTATTCAAAAGTAAAACCAAAAAGTAACAAATTTTATCCTCATAGTTTCCTTCCTTGTGCTTCAAACTCACACTAGCTGTAATTATGCTACCCACTTCCCCAGTATTAGAACTTAAGACATACATCTTCACTATTGTAATCACCTCTGTCAATTTATATTGTAGTTGTATGTTGATATAAATATTTGCTACAATATATCTATTCATCTTACACGATCTTTTAGATAAAAGTTCTGTCGGAAACGCGTTGCTTGTTAGTGGCTTTGCAAGAAGGTAAAAATTACCAATATTATGGAATCTCACAAACTCATTGTACCTTGATGAGGAGGTACTCATCGGAGGTACAGGGGGGGGGGGACACCCATTGTACCTCATTGTACTATAAATAAATAAATAAATAAATAAATAAATAAATAAATAAATGTGTGTGTGCATGCACTTAAGAAGAGGTTCCATCTATTGCGGCAGAATTTAACATAAAGCTCACCAAGTAATATCACAGGTTCAGCCCGTCTTCCAAAAATGGAGAGGTAAATATAACAGCCCCATAAGTGCAGGAATTGTAATTATTTACACCTAGTATTAAATCGTACTGTCAAATATATTGCGAATATTTGAGTTTACCTGAAAAGCTGAATAGAAAACCACGGCCTAACCTAACCTAACGGTTAGGTTAGGTCGTGGTTTTCTATTTTTAGGTCGTGGTTTTCTATTTTTAGGTCGTGGTTTTCTATTTTTAGGTCGTGGTTTTCTATTTTTAGGTCGTGGTTTTCCTACGTAACCAGGTTAGGTAGCCAATAACATTTTTGTATAACAACGATTATATCCTAAAAATGTTTCGTAATCACTTAATTAACAATTTAAAATGGTTGAAAATTCACTTTTTGGGTAGATTGGAGTTGAAAAAGAATGCCTTAAACCAACCCGTCCTCGACTCAAGTCCATTACATTCAGCGGTCAACCCCACAGACGCATTCATAAATTTTAACATGCTGTTCATTCAAAACGGGAATTTTCGCAAGTATAAATTAATATTATAATATATTAGCATATTGTGCATATATAGGTATAGGATAGGTTAGGTTAGGTGTTTAGGTTCTGTTGGCGATTATTTGTATTTGTAGTACGTGGGTGAAGCATTTATAGCGTTGTGATTCGAACACAATTCGTCAGTGAAGCACTTGTTCCGGATATGTTCGAACGTCAGCAGTTGTGAGTCGTGTGTAAACCGTTTTTCATTCATAAACAGGGGGTTTGGTGGGTGGATGGAATCAATTTTGGATCTTTGTTTGGAGGACGGGCTGCTTAAGCAGGGCTGGTGTCCTGAACACCGAGGATATTAATAAGTAAGTGGAGCCTTTACCTGATCCCTTCATGTGATTGGCTGTTGTGGTGAATGTCAACAAAACATTTCTACCAGTGATATGCAAGCGATGGAAATTTTCCTTCAGCCTGATGTGCTGCTGTTGGTAGTGCAATGTTATGCCAATAGATGAAACCAGCTGTATCTTCTATTTGATAGTCATTTTTTACCGAGAGATTGCACCAGCTGTATTTTATGACTGCTGTTGGTCTGGTATGTTGAGAGTAATTTTTTGCCGATAAATGGTATTGAATTACCTCAAAATTCCCTGAAACACTGATATGCTTATTATAGTGCATTGTACAAGAAATAGGTATTTGGAGCTCTACAATTATCTTACCAGCTCTTGTTGATATCATCATAAAGCATCCAAAGTCTGCCAATGCAGGCTGATGATCACATACCCCTATATGACTAACTGTTCTGTGAGATAAGGAGTCTCACATTGGCCTGCAGGAACATGATGAAGTTGACGCCCTTGCTAAGGTTGCACTAAATAAAGATAGTATTGAACGGAATCTTGAGTTATCAAATAGGTTCCTTAAAATTGTCATTAGACGAGAACTCTTGGATGAATTTGAAGAAATTGGAACAGTGCAAACTGGAACTAGCAGGCCCATTGTTTATCACAATAAAATGTGTGAAGTAAAACAGGTGTATGGGGCAAGTAACAAAGTCAGCAGACTGACAGACGTTGTCACAGCTCGAATAAGACTTGGCTGCAAGTATCTCTGGCAGTTCGGCTTATATAGGGATCTAGATGAAGTAAAGTGTAAAGTGTGTAGACAAAGACAGGGACACACACTTGAACACTTTATCTGGGAATGTATTAAATTTGAGCCATTTAGAGATAAATCTAAGCTTACGCTGTATGATATGGCAACCTATCTTATTACCAAGGATAAAATACCTGAAATCCTTGCACTGTATCCATATTTCGCTTCCAGTAGATTAACGACATATGAGATTAAGAAACAAGTAGTGTATTGTGAAAACTAATAATAAACAGCAGCTTCCCAATGATTCTGTAATATCTCCATTGCTCAAACAATTATGTATTAGCGATTAGACCTACCATCAATGTATAATGACTTACTGTAAATATATAGCTCTTGAAATAGAACATTCTCTGTAACTATAAGGTGTGACATTGTAACTATAAAGTGTGAAGGATAGATGAAATTGTTTATGTAATAATGTCCGTTGAGGTCTGATAAAGACCTTCTGTGCCCTCTGTAATGCTTTTTGCGCTACCGCTCACAGGATGGGTATGGAGTGCACAATAAACTAGCCGCCTCCGGCGACAAAAATCAATTTAGCTAGTCTTTCTTGGCTCACTCTATCATTACATACTTCCTCATGGTATAATTCACTGCCTGCTCTATCTTCGTCTGTATTTATAAACGGAAATATCTGTCTGTTTGTCTGTCTGTCTGGGGCTGGAGGTCAGACGCCTAGGGATAGCTTTAGGACATTTTTCCCAGTAATTGCTGTTGGGTATATGCCCAGCATGGGCGGATTGGAATTGGCTACAATTAAAAGGGTGCCATGTAACACTGCCCCAACGTGGCAACCACAAAATAACCCACAATACCATAATGACTCGATTTCGAATATTATTATTGTGTATTTTGTTTTCTTTTGCATCATACTGTAAACTTTAGCCACAGATCACTCTAAAATTGAGAACAAAAATATATTCATAATACTTGTCCTTTAAACTAAAAGAAACTTTGATGATATGAAGTGTTCCTATAGTGTTATTAGTAATAGTGTAGGAGTGGAGAGAGAGAGAGAGAGAGAGAGAGAGAGAGAGAGAGAGAGAGAGAGAGAGAGAGAGAGAGAGAGAGAGAGAGACAGATCCTGACATTGCCAGATGCCCCAGCAAGTGTGGGTTTAGTTCTATCTATAGATAGACAGATTAATATATAAATAGGTAGCTTGCAAATATTGCACCAAGTAATGGTGAGGTGGAAAAACTATATACATCACATATGTAATTAATAATGGATGAATGGTAAAAAGGTAATATACATTTGTGTGTGTACCAGAGAAGAGAGTCCATTTGAATTATTTAATGGCAGAATTTAGCCATTTTGTATAACAACTTTTATATCTCATATTTTTAATTATCATAGCAATCGAAAAAATCATATTTTGCATATACATACAGGAGATGAAAATTAAAGCCATAAACTTGATCGGTGTGTGCTGGCCGCTCCAGATGACGTCAATAAGGAGGCGGAGTTTTTGCAAATACCTTCCTGTGATTGGTTGTTACAAGGAATGTCAACACTCATTCTATGAATGAAATACAAACTAAGAAATACGTCCTTTTGAACAGCAACCTGTTTGTTTTGTACCTTGATACTTCCATCTAACTGAGCAGTTTAGTCAAATAATAAAGAGGGTGGACCATCGTATCATTGATATTATATGTTTCGAGGCAACACCCACTGATGACATCACAAGTTAGGTAGCCAGGCCGTTTTTCTATAACTCCTGTTATATCCTGTAATATTTAATTATCACATAATGAACTCTTTTTAGATTATTAACAGTTCACTTTCTTGGTAGATTAAATTTGAAGCAGAATGTCATAAGCAGGGTTGGGGTGCTGAACGAAGATGATTAATTAAGTGGGTGCAGCCTTAAGCTGATCCCTTCCTTTGATTGGTTGTTGTGGTGAATGTCAATAAAGAATTTCTACCAATGATATGGAAATGCTGGAATTCTTATTACAGCACAACAACCCTTCTTATGGGTTGCTGTTCGGCTATTGATAGTGCAAAGTCGACTCAACAGATGGCGTAAGCTGTATTTTATATGGTGGCCTGTTTATAGTGTAATTTAATGGCGATAGATGGCATAAGCTGTATCTTGTACCTACTGTTGATCTGGCCTGATGAGTGTTTTTTCTGCCGACAGATGGCATCAGCTGTATTATTATTACAGTACTTCCGAATTTACCTTTAAACACTGATCTACAAATCCCGTTGATTATGATAAGAGTTTTATGTCGTGCTGGCATTAGGTAACTGGAATTCTGCAATTACTTTTTTTTAGCTCCTGTTGAGGACATCATCAAGAAAACTGCAGAAGGCCCTCGAGGAGAAACGAAGGAGGAGACCAATATTAAAAAGACCTCGTCGTAGAAAGTCGTAAAGGACAGGGGTCTTAAGAAGACCTTGACAAGGACGCCTACAGACGCCTTTAGGACTTCAAATTCATTTGCTGTGTTGGAAGACGAGTGCTGTGGTGAGCCTGCAGTTCACTCGAAAGGGAAATCAACGAAGAGCAACGAATCACAGGTCCCTGAAAGTGCTCAGAAAGTTAAAGAGGTACCTAAGAGAATTTTGGTTATGGGAGATTCCCAGGTGAGGTATTTAGACAGAACGTTTTGTGCCAGAGATAGGGGAACAGGTTTGCTATCCGGGAGCTGGAATTGGAGATGTTGTTGACAACATGAAAGTTATTATGACGGGAAATGGGAACAAACCCATTATTTGTATTAGTGCAGAGGGTAATTATGTTGGACGAGTTAGGAATGAGGAACTGATACAGAAATTTAACAAAGCCATAGAATTAGTTAGAAGCATGGGAGGAATCCCGATCATATGTGGCATTCTTCTAAGAAAGAGCGTTGGGAATGAATGGATGTCGAGGGCCCTTGGTGTCAATTGCCTGCTGGAAAGATATTGCAAATCAAATGCAATATCTTTCATAGACAACTGGGAACACTTCGATGGAAGAAATGAAATGTATGCTCGTGATCGGTGGATCTATCGAGGGCTGGGGTTGTTGCTGTTGCGAACTCGTTGGAACCAGTGGTTAGAGGCATTTGTTTGGGTTTAAATTGTTAGTAGAAAGTGGTATGGGAATTGATAGGGAGAAAGGAGGTAATAAAAGTATGTGTTTGTTGGAGAAACAAATTGGCAAAATGATCAGGGAAAGAGAAGGGCCTCAAAATAACAATTCGCTTAGGGTATATTACACTAACAGTAGAAGTCTAAGAAACAAAATAAACGCGTTAAATGCTATTGTCTGCACATAAAAAATATATATTATTGCACTTACCGAAATGTGGATGAATGTAGAAAATAGAGAACTATTAGCTGAATATCAAATAAATGGATTTAAACTATTTCACACAGATATATATATTAGACGAGGAGGGGGAGTAGCCATATATGTTAGGGAAAATGTGAAATGTAGTCTCAAAGAAGGAATCAAAACTGAGCCACATACAGAAACATTTAGATAGAATTAAACGAAAGAGCAAATAATCTTATAATAGGAGTTATATACAGGCCACCAAACTTAAACAGGATGGAAGCAAAGCACCTGTGGGATGAAATATGTATAGCATCTAGATCTAGTAGTACTTGTGTCATGGGTAACTTTAATTTCAGTGGAATAAATTGGTGTAACAGAACAGGGAATAATGAAGCAGAAGATTTTCTATAATTAATTGACGATTGCTTTCTTAGCCAACACATTAAGGAACCAACGCGGGAAAATAATACTTTAGATTTAGTGTTAACTAACAGGGAAATACAAATTAATGACATCGAAATAGGGAGTGAGCTAGGGAACAGTGATCACAAAGAAATCAGATTTAGCACAGAATGGAATAGACCTGTAAGAGAAAATTCTGTTAAAGTGCCTGATTTTCGAAAAGCTGTTTTCAATAGCCTAAGAAATTTTTTGGGTCAAATAGATTGGAAAGTCTTGGGTATGGGGTGTGGGCCGGTCTTGGAGCTAGACGTGAACCCAACGATAGGTGACGTAAAAGGGGTTTTCGATGTGGATTCAAAATATAACTTATTTAAAAATATTCTAAGCAAAGCCCAGGAATGTAGTATACCATATAAATTGAATAGCTCGAATACTAATGATCCAAAGTGGATAACAAAGGATCTGAAGAACCTTCTAGGTAAAAAGAGAGCGTGGTACAAAAGGATTAA
Organism: Procambarus clarkii; assembly: GCF_040958095.1. Lineage (NCBI taxonomy): Eukaryota > Metazoa > Arthropoda > Malacostraca > Decapoda > Cambaridae > Procambarus > Procambarus clarkii. Next base: position 699,512 of record NC_091177.1, on the reverse strand, counting down.
GAATGGGGAAGTCAGTTTAGAATGGGAATTCGTACAACTGGTTAGAAATACTAAAAAAAGATATAAGGAAAGCAAAAAGAAACTATGAAGTTCGCATAGCAGAGCAAGCAAAGACAAATCCTAAAGGGGTTTTCTAGTTATACCGAACAAAGATTAGGGAAAGGATAGGTCCATTAAAATCTGAGACAGGTCAAATAACAGATAGTGATGAAGAGATGAGTAGTATTTTTAATAAATATTTTATATCTGTATTTACTAAAGAGGAACTTAACAATATGCCTTCAGCCGAACAAGTCTATGTGGGTGGGGACGAGGACAGGTTGACTAGTTTAGCAGTTACCAGGGAGGATGTAATTAAACAAATAATAAGACTCAAACCAAACAAATCCCCAGAGCCGTATGAAGTGTTTGCCAGGGTGCTTAAAGAATGCAAAGAGGAGCTTTGCGAGCCACTGTCTACCATATTTAATAAATCAATAGAGTTAGGCAGAGTGCCAGAGTCATGGAAGGTTGCTAATGTGGTACCAGTTTTTAAGAAAGGAGATAGATCACTTGCATCAAACTATCGGCCAATGGTTGCTGTTGGGGGGTGTGGAGCGCCCGCTGGTCGGTGCCCCTCCTGCCGGTATGGACGCGGCTGGTACTAGCCGCATTCGGAGGATTGACACAGTGCGGCTGAACTTTTCTGCTGATGTGGACTGGCCCGTTGTAGAGGTTGTCCTCTTGGACGTCCTCCGTGTTGACGTCCCTGAGCTCCTGGGCCTCGAGAAGTTGTCGCCCACCCGTGTTGCGGTGTCGTTCGCCACGTCACATGTTTACCGGGAGTTTGTGGCTCGCTGGACTGGCCGCACGCTTCCTCTTCTGGCTTCAGCTGTGTCTGTGGAGATCTTGGATCCCTGGGGGCCCTTGTCGTTTGTGAGTGTTCACGGCGTGCCGTTGACCTTCCCCGAAACGGCCCTCATGTCCTTGTTTACGCGGTTTGGATCGGTGGTGAAGCATCAGTTCAACACTTTGAGTGTGGGCCGGCTGAAGGGGGTCCGGCTAGGTTCACGCACGCTTGTCACGCGGCTCACGAGCCCTATACCGTCCAGAGTCTCGTATCGTGGGCTGTCTCTGAGGACCTTCTATCAGGGTCAAACCCGCACGTGTTTCCGGTGTGGGGCTGAAGGCCACGTAGTGGCCGGTTGCGACGCTCCTCATGCTGAAGCCCCTTCAGTTTTCCTAGAGGATGATTTTCCTCGCTTATCTGTGCGTGTGGATTTCCCAGCGGATCCTCGCTCTGTGCAGCTGCATGGTGTGGATCCTGCAGCGGTTCCGGATGTCGCTACGTCTGGACCTGATGTGTCTGCCCCGCCGGTGAGCTCGGGGGACCTGGGGGCGCCTGTTTCGGACCTTCGTCGTTCGATAACTGTGGAGGTGCATCCGCAACCGGTGGCCTTGGGGGATGCTGCAGGGGTGGCACCTGCATCTTCTGCTGGAGGCCATGTGCTTCCCGGGGCTGGCGGGACGGTGGTATGTGTGTCTCCACCCACGTCCTCTACCTCGTCGCCTCTGGCAGTTTCCTCGTTGCCAAGTACCTCTTCTCTTCTGCAGCTTCCGTCGCCCTCACTGGATACCTCACGTGTGCTGGAGTCTACCCTTCCGCCTGCTATGTCTCTTCCTTCTCCGACTCCGGTCTCCGTTCCTAGTGGTGGCTTTTTGCCCCACGTTGTTGAGGCTGCTGTTCTGCGTGATCGTGCTGCCTCGGCTTTGGGGCCGCCTGCCGATGGTTCTTCTGGGACACCGCTTGCTGGGGGTGACGGTTCCGACGATCAGCGGCCTCTTTTTAAGCGCCGTCGCTCGGCTCGGGGTGCGTCACCTCGCCGGTCGTGGGCAGAGGAGCGTGATGCGATGGATGATGATGCTGTGGCCGACGCTGTGTTGCATCCTGTGGTGCCTTCTGGGTTGGACGCTGTGCCTCCTGCTGGTGGCTCCCCTCAGTGGGCAGTTGCCCCTGGTGATCGCGACCTTGTGGTGGTGTTGTCGAAGGATGTGCGGCGGGGGGCCTCTGCTCCTGTTCCGGTTGGTGGGGGCACTGGGGCCCCTGCGGAGCCACCCTCCGCGGGTCTCGGTGCGGTTCCCGGCACCGAACGGAGTGCACGCCTTAGTGGGCTGGCCGGTGTGCTGCCTGCCGTGCAGTCAGGTGTGCTTCCAATTGTGCGGCCCTGTGACCAGCTTCCTAGGGGGAAACCCATCCCTTTCGTCCTCCCGACCGGCGAGATGCTCGACAGATCTACGGCAACTGCGACTTTTGAATGTGATGACCTGGTGCGTCCTGTTCCCTGGTGCCCATCTACCATCTGGGTTCCACGAGCGCAGTGTTTTGTCTCGGGAGTGCCGAATTCGATGCCTCGGCCTACTGCGACTCCTGGGTGTCCGATTCCTGAAAGTGACCAACTTGTTTGGGGCGCTTATTGCTTACGGTTTCCAGCTCGGGAGAACCCGGAGAAGTATGAGTGATTGGTTTATTGGTGTGTTTGGTTTCTGTCTGTGTTGTGCGTGATGTTTCCCCGGTGCCTGCGTGCACAGGTGGGTGTCCTTGTCTGTGCGTGTGGGTGTTGTTCTTGCCCCTGCGTGGCCTGTTTTGTTGTATGTTTTGTGCTTTGCCTTTGGTGTGTTTGATTGTGTTGTGTTTGTGTTGTAGTTGTGTGCGGTTGTGGGTGTTTGGTGTTATTTCTTTCGTGTCGTTGCGCTCGCCCTGTATATTGTGTTGGGGTGGCGGGCGGTGTGGTTGTGTATGTCGCTTGTGTGCGTGTGTTTATTTTCTTGTCCTTGTGACATTGCTTTATTATGTGTGCGGCATTTCTGTGTTTGTTATCTCTGTTTGTATTTCCCTGTTTATGTATTTAACTGTTTCTGTATTTATTTTTTGTTGTTTCTTGTAGCTTTGTACTTTTGCCTCTGTGTCGGTGGTTTAGGAGGCTTGTTGTTGTTATGCACTAATCTGCACCTGTGTTTGGGTTGTTGGGATGGGCTTGTTTCGTGTGTTTTCTTTCTGTATTTCTGTACTTACGTTTTTTGTGGATGTGACTGTTTTATGTTATTTATGTCTTGTGTTATTTATTTGTAACGTTTTTTTTTTTTTTTTTTTTGTGTGTGTGTGTGTGTGTGTGTGTGTGTGTGTGTGTGTGTGTGTGTGTGTGTGTGTGTGTGTGTGTGTGTGTGGGTGTGTGTGTGTGTGTGTGTGTGTGTGTGTGTGTGTGTGTGTGTGTGTGTGTGTGTGTGTGTGTGTGTGTGTGTGTGTGTGTGTGTGTGTAAACACCAGTGCCCGTTTCGGGGTTTTCTCATTGTGTGCCTTGTATCCTGTATTTTCTTTCTTGGTGTTTTGTTGTGTATGTTCAGTTTGCATCCGTGTTTCCGTACTTTGTTATATTTGTCCTGTTTATATGTATGATTTGTTGTTTTCTATTGTTTGTTTTGTATATTGTGTATTTCTTTTATAAAAATAATAAATGAATCAAAAAAACTATCGGCCAGTTAGCCTAACGTCTATTGTGGGAAAGTTACTTGAATCGATAATTGCAAATACAGATAACTCCCAGATTCCTTTCGCAATCGGACTTCCAGCAATCTCAACACCATCCAGCTCGTATCTTGTAACTGCATCATCACTACCCAGCCTCAAAACCTTACATTTATCAGCATTAAACTGCATCTGTCAATCTTTTCACCATTTCAAAACCCTATTTAGGTCACCTTGAAGTGATAGTGAGTCTTTTTCCGTGTTTACTTCCCAACCGATTTTTGTACCATCGGCAAATTTGCAAATGGTGCTGCTCAAACCTGAATCTAAATCATTTAACATGTCTAATAACATATATATTTATATAAAGTACTGCGGACTATGTCCAAAAGTGTTTGTCCAATGTGGCAGACACGTGTAGAGTATTTGTTGATCTGCAAGGTGCATTTGATGAAGCCAATGGGGACGTAATTTTATACGAATTAGCCAATCTGGGAATATCGGGAAGAGTGCTATAACTGCTTTATGGGATACGGACTCAGGGTATGGGTGTGTGGATGTGTGGGTGCGTATGGGCGTGTGTGGATGTGTGGGTACGTGCGTGTGGGTGTGGGCAGGTCGGTCGTTGCCTCCGCCCCGGTTCTGTGATCGTGGGCAACTCTCTCCATCATATACATGTTCCTGGGGATATACGTCAGAGGAGAGAATGGTTATATCAGGCACTCCTCGAGGGACGAGATCCAAGCCCCATTTTATTCATTGTATTAAAACATTGGGGATATATCTTCAAGGGTATATGGGAGCCGGTCGGCCGAGCGGACAGCACGCTGGACTTGTGATCCTGTGGTTCTGGGTTCGATCCCAGGCGCCGGCGAGAAACAATGGGCAGAGTTTCTTTCACCCTATGCCCCTGTTACCTAGCAGTAAAATAGGTACCTGGGTGTTAGTCAGCTGCCACGAGCTGCTTCCTGGGGGTGGAGGCCTGGTCGAGGACCGGGCCGCGGGGACACTAAAAAAAAAGCCCCGAAATCATCTCAAGATAACCTCAAGAAGGATTCATGACTATCATATATTCTGGTGTTATTATTCAAAGAATCATTGCCAACCCGCTCTGAGTATACTTAGTATTTATTTGTAGTATACTATAAGTATACTACATTTAGTTATAAGTGAAGAAAAAACAAATATGTTCGGAGAAAACGAAAAAATATAACACTTACTCCAAATGGCAAGACAGTGAAGAGCGTTCAGAAGTGTCTGGGCAAGTGTGTTGGATACACGCACGAAAGTAAAAACGCTGAAATAAATCGTATCAGCATCTTATGTAAGATTGGCTGCTTCATCTAAAGATGCTACCATTGTCTGGAAATGGCGTCGGGATGCCTGTCTCAGTGCGTATCACCAGCACTGTTACATCCTTGATAGACTATGTTATATCCCTGATAGACTATGTTATATCCCTGATAGACTATGTTATATTCCTGATAGACTATGTTACATTCCTGATAGACTATGTTACATTCCTGATAGACTATGTTATATCTCTGATAGACTATGTTACATTCCTGATAGACTATGTTACATTCCTCATAGACTATGTTATATCCCTGATAGACTATGTTACATCCCTGATAGACTATGTTATATCCCTGATAGACTATGTTACATCCCTGATAGACTATGCAGTGCCCGTTGTATCTCACACAGATCAAGGCTGAATATAAAAAGGCTGGAAATGAGACAACGAAGTTATGAAGATTTATTCTTGGGTGCCAAAGAAATGCAATGACTGAAGTATGAAAAATGGAATTCAATTTACAGTGTTTATTATAGAGTTCTTGACACTAATACTTGAGTTTCTATTCGCTTCGCGAGGAGGAGAGCTGGTCGGGGGGCGGAAGATGGCAGGGGAGGGTGTGGTGCCCTGATAAGGGCACCACACATTGAAAATTGAACTTCGAATTAGTAATTAGAATAGGAAATTGAACTTCGAATTAGTAATTATATTTCATCTACACAAGCTGAACTGCAAGTCATTCTGGCTGGTTTGGATGAAGTAGCTCAAGGCGAAAAAGATGTTTTCATAATTATCGATAACCCAAGAGCACTTGATTCATCAGATACTCGGAATCCAATCTGCCTCTCTATGGTCGTGGATTGTAAGAAAAGGATAAGTGAAATAAAGCTAAAAGGACACAAAGTAAAACTCTTGGAATTCCATCTCGTGTTGGAATAGTGCTCAACTTGGCTAGCTCGGTGAGCTGGCCAAGTGCGCCACAAAAAGACCACAAGTTGATATTTTATTTATTTTATTTATTTTATTTATTTATATACAAGAAGGTACATTGGGTTTGTGAGAATACATAGCATAGTATTTACAATCTTGTAAAGCCACTAGTACGTGCAGCGTTTCGGGCAGGTCCTAAATCTAACAGATAATTTTAAGTAGGTAAATTCAAGCAGAATTAATAAAATTATAACAGATACATTGCAAGAAAAAATGAGATGAGAGAGATTAGTAGGTATATTAAAGCACACTTGTATATTAAAGCTCTGATTGATTACATTGACAACTTTATTGGTAATTTAAACAAGATTAATAGACACCATACATCAGATTGATAGCACATATAAGAAGACAGCAATTATCACAATGGTAAAGATGTTCGGATTGGGTACATAAAGATTGGGTAGCAATAGATACAGTGCAATTTTAAAGCAAAAGGTAAAAAACTATGAAGATGAAATTAGGTTCTTTTTAGTTTTGTTTTTAAATGACGCAAAAGTTGGACAGCTTTTCAATTCATTAGGGAGTGAGTTCATAGACTAGGTCCCTTTATTTGCATAGTGTTTACACAGATTAAGTTTGACTCTGGGGATATCAAAGAGATATTGAATGTGTTTTAACCAAGAAGCAAAAACAAAAAATGCAGGCACGGGGGGAGGTGGCGAGAAGAGGTATGAGAGAAATGAAAGCATAAAGCACCACGTGCATGTGAGTCAAAACATTGACCTCACAATAAAAACAATGTTCGGAGAGGAACAAATGTTTGGAGCAGGACGGAGATGGAGCAACGTCCTGGGGACCCCCCAGACGCGAGCCTTAACCCATGGATCACGACATGCTAAAGGTTACACATCCTGCTTCAATACCCATCCTGCTCCAAAGATTTTCTCAGAGATCTCACGATATTGTGATTTCACTCCGTGTACCTGGAGTGACTCTACACACGTGACTCAGCCTTGGACATAAATGTTACTGGGAACATGGAACAGGTCCTATTGAAAATAAGTGTAAATTATGTGGTGTGTTAAGGTCTCACTCGCACCCATTATGTTCTTGATTGCCCCTTATTTCAGTATATAGAAATATATTCTCAGAAATCAGGACGGTTCTTTAACAAAGGTAAGGTTATAAACTTGTTTCATTTGTCTAAATGTCAATTATTATCATTATTAGTAATGTCTTCTCACAGACATAATAACGTAGGATAATAACCCACACTTGTGTATTTGTGAAAATTTACTGGAATTTACTCCAAGACTTTAGCACTCTCCTGAGTGCTTTGGTCTGAGTGTGTGGTTAGGACGAAACTTGCATCTCAATAGGTCATAAAAGTATTTGTGTGTACGTCTGATACCATACTACTTGTGTAAAGGAGGAAATGTATATGTTTATCTCTCAGAATGTTTGGTAATATGTTTATTGCTTGTGATGTGTGTCTATGTATGTATTAACACGATGTACTGAACGGGGTGAGAATAGCTGGAGCTACCTCATCCCTTTGTGTGTATTTTACCTCAATAAACTTATTTCAATTTCAGTTTCAACTTGCATCTCAACGTCTAATGAGACTGCTACCGACTGATGAAGATTAAGTCACCCAAGAGGTGGCACGAGCATGAATAGCCCGTAAGAGGTTACTATCCTGAGTTCAGTCCTCTTATCCTTCTTGACCGCCTGACCAGGTCACCTCTAACCCCGACTGACGGTGTACCTGCGGTAATGCCTTCTACGGGAATATGGTCAGGTGTCCTTTCTGTAATCCTGCTAGTCTGAGAACTGGAGTTGTTATTAATAGAGGTGTTCATCTGGATGTTATCCCTCGTAACCTTCTCCATACCCCAAGGAACGTGGCTAATGAAACTGCTTTCATTCATCTATTTGTTAGATCTAATTTTAATTTACTCAGAACCATTTTCCTAGTAAAGCTATCCTCCGAAGTAGAGCTTTTGTTACCAACTAAACCCTTCCACTACCCTACTAGATCTAATATTATTACTTTTATAGATTATTTCACATTTCTTAAAAATAAATATTGTGATCCTTTTCCCAACTATTGTTTGTTACAGCACTGTTACCAGTCATGATTCTACACCCTTTCTTATGTTCTTCATTTCTAATCTCCAGTTTACGCCCTGTCCCTCCCCCCCCCCCCCCCCATAGACTTCATCACAATCTCTACAAGGTAATATAAAAACTCCTCCCAGATTTTTATCCTCTCCTTCGTGCTTGTCTCCGAAGCCAGACATAGATATATAAGCATACTTAATAAAGGGGTAAATATCAAAATGTTATGGATTCCTTCTCACATTGGCCTGCTGGACCATGATGAAGTTGACGCCCTTGCTAAGGTTGCAGTAAATAAAGAGTGTTGAACGGAATCTTGAGTTATCAAAGAGGTCCCTTAAAAGGAACGAGACGAATTAGACGAGAACTCTTGGATGAATTTGAAGAAAGCAGAACAGTGCAAACTGGAACCAGCAGGCCCGTTATTCACTATAATGAAATGTGTGAAGTAAAACATGTGTATGGGGCAAGTAACATCAGCAGGCTAACAAACGTTGCCACAGCCCGAATAAGACTTGGCTACAAGTATCTCTGGCAGCTCGGCTTGTATAGGGATCTAGATGAAGTAAAGTGAAAAGTGTGTGGACGTAGTAAAATTGAGCCATTTAGAGATTAATCTAAACTCACGTTGTATGATATGGCAACCTATCTTATTATTAGGGATAAAATACCTGAAATCCTTGCACAATTAACTGCAATCTAGCATATGTTACATATTTCGCTTCCAGTAGATAAACGACATATGAGATTAAGAAACAAGTAGTGTATTGTGAAGACTAATAATAATAAACAGTAGCTTCCCTTCGACTCTGTAATATCTCCATTGCTCAAACAATTATGTATTATCGATAAGACCTACCATTAATGTATAATGATTTACTATAAATATATAGCTCTTAAAATATAACATTCTCTGTAACTAGCTGACACTGTAATTATAAGGTGTGAATAATAGATGAAATTGTTAATGTAATAATCTCTGTTGAGGTCTGATAAAAATCTTTTGTGCCCTCTGTAATCCTTTTTTGCGCTACCGCTCACAGGATGAGTATGGGGTGCACAGTAAACTAACCGCTTCCGGCGGCAACAATCAATCAATCCTACTCTATTCTTAATCCTTTCCATAATTGTATGTGGGTAATTGAAAACTATTTTATAATTTTTATCCGGTACGTTACGGGTCAGTTAACATAAAAGAGGGAAAGAGGGTTATATGGCAATTTCAAACCCATTTTCTTATCAGGCTTCCAAGGGCGTCTCTCAGCTTTAATGTTAAGGATGCCTTTAGCTTTACTGTGTGCTTTTACAGTGAACAACGAGGGATAACCTAAATCTAAAAAACTCTTATATAAGTATTTAAGTTCAGCTCCTAGGTACGACGGGTCACAAATCCTATAACCTCCTATATAAAGACCGGTGAGGACACTTTGCTTAACTGAATTAGAATGATATGAGAAAAAACTGAATATATGAGTTTGTATGTGTCTTGTTTTTGTTTGTACGGAATGTAAACTGATCGTTGCTTCTACCTGCAAGGCAACCCAAAAAGGGGAGTTCATTATTAGCTTCTTTTTCCCACAGTAAACTGCACACAGTAAACAATTACTTTGTAATTGGGAAATGCTGGAGGGATTACTTACTCTATCATAGACTCTACTATCAGAGTGCAAGTTATCACACGAGTGCGAGAGCGAGTGCTTTATCACACACTCAGACCTTGACAAAGCACTCAAGGAAGTGCGAAAGACTAGGTGTAAATTCCTTACCTCAATTTCACAAATACACAAGTGTAGGTTTTTATCCTATATTATTATTATTATTATTATTATTATTATTATTATTATTATTATTATTATTATTATTAGTAGTAGTAGTAGTAGTAGTAGTAGTAGTAGTAATATTATTATTATTTATTCCTATGTATTTGTATTTAGTTACTGAAGTTTTTGTATGTATTTGTGTGTACGTTTGGTATAATATTGTCTGTGTACTGGAGGAAATGTGTATGTTTATCACCCAAAATGTACAGTTATATGTCGATTGTGATGTGTGTAAATTATATATGAATACGTTGTATTGATCAGGGTGAGAATATCTGGAGGTGCCTCATTAGTTTGTGTATATTTATATCTCAATTAACTGATTCCAATATAATTTTTAATTTCAGTTTCGCGGCCGAGCGAATAACGTCAGCGATTCACAATCCGCGTACCAGCCTTCGATTCCCAGCTTAACATGAAAAACGGGTGTTGTGGAGTGGGCTACATCCTGGGGATGTGTGTACTCACTTAGTTATACTCACCTAGTTGTGCTTGCGGGGGCTGAGTTAATCAACTGGTGTGCAGATTTTGGAGTCTATTGGTCTATATCAAGTCTACATTTGAAACTGTGTATGGAGTCAGCCTCCACCACATCACTGCCTAATGCATTCCATTTGTTAACTACTCTGACACTGACAAAATTCTTTCTAATGTCTCTGTGGCTCATCTGGGTTCTATGTTTCCACCTGAGTCCCCTTGTTCGTGTTCCACCCATGCTAAATATTTTGTCTTTGTCTACCTTGTCAATTCCCCTGAGAATTTAGTAGGTGGTGATCATATCTCCCCTTACTCTTTTGTCTTTCAGGGACGTGAGGCTTAGCACCCGTAGCATTTCCTCGTAGCTCATACCTCTCAGTTCTGGGACTAGTCTGGTGGCATACCTCTGAATCTTCTCTAATTTTGTCTTGTGTTTAAATAGTTATGGACTCCAGACTGAAGCTGCATACTCCAAGATTGGTCTGACATAAGTGGTATACAAGATCCTGAACGATTCCGTACTCGCTTTTATATTGGCCAATCTAGCATATGCCGCTGATGATATCCTTTTGATGCGGGCTTTTGCAGACAGGATCGGTGTGATATGAACCTCCAGATCTTTGGCCTCCGTGTCAGTTCCCGTGAGAATTTTGTAGGTGGTGATCATGTCTTCCCTTACTTTTCTGTCTTCCAGGGATAACCCTGGAAAACTGTCATTGTCAAATATTTTCACCCTCTATTTGACTCTTGCAGGATTTCACCTTCCAGATGGTACTATATGTTCAGCCTCCTAATTTCTTCGAATAATTTCATTACTTTACACTTTCCTAAGCTAAACTTTAGTAGCCATTTTCAAGACCATTCCTCCAGTTTGTCCAGGTCGTCCTGTAGTCTTTGTCTATCTTCGTCTGTCTTGATTTTTCTCATAATTTTTGCATCATCAGCAAATATTGAGAGGAATGAGTCTATACCCTCTGGATGATCGTTTACATATATTAGAAACAGGATGGGTCCAAGTACAGAGCCCTGTGGGACTCTGCTGATTGATTGATGTAGATTAAGCCACCCAAGAGGTGGTACGGGCATGAATAGCCGTAAGTGATACAATTTTTGTTCAGTAATTCTTTTCAATATTCTGAGGTCGCATTTAATCGACAAGCTGCAATTGCGGGGGAGGATACTGCTTGACAGTCTTTATGAGGGTGTCCAGCTGCTGGACACTTTTTTTGACCAGGAGAATGGATGTGTTGATGGCTTCAGGGTGGTTACTGCAAGATTCAGGGACTCTTAAAGCTCTTCTAAGGGCGTTGGTTGCTTCACATTCCAGAAGATAGGTAAGTAATGGCTTTTCTGTCACAGTTTGGCAGAAGATGCATTTTCTCTGTCGGAGTTCACCAATCTCCCAGTTGCATCTGTAACCTAGACGTAGTCTATATAACCTAACTGCTATTTCCCTGTGGATTCCTTTTGGGATATTTAATCTTTCTAATTTGGTTGCCTGAAGATACCATATTGCAGAGGGCGCACCTTCAGCTACTCTGATGTAGATGGGCTTTATTGAAGTGTGAGAGTTTTTTGGTGATGATGTTTTTTATGTTCTCTAGGCTGGGTTGAATTGTTTTATGTATCACTGGATGACGAGTTGCCAATTTAGCAATTTCATCGGCTTTCTCATTTAATGGGATTCCAATATGGGATGGGATCCAGTTTAAGGTTATGTTGAGTCCTTTGCCTTTAGTGACTGCTCCAAGATACAAAATGGTGGTAATTATGTCCACGTTATCTTTCCACTGTTTTTGCCCTAGTATTTGAAGTGCAGCTTTTGAGTCTGTGTGTATGATTGCATTTTGAGTGTTTTGTGCAATCACATATGCGAATGCCTGTTGTATGGCAAACAGCTCAGTTTGGGTTGATGATAATGGTCCTCCCAGTCTCCAGTATGCCTGTACGCTGGCTGTGCAAAGAGCAGCGCCAGCACTCTCATATTCTGTGTCCACCGATCCGTCTGTGAAGATGTGGGTGGCTCCTGCTACTGCAATGCCACTCTTTATGGCATTGCGTGCCACTCTTGCCACTCATTTGTTTTTCTATTATGCGCCTTAGGATTGTTGGATCATAGGCAGCCTTTTTCATTGGGAGACTTTCTATTACTATTTTGAAAGTAGGTTCTTCCCACGGCGCGGAAGAAGTGTAATTTGGGTGTGGTTGATCACCCTCTCTATCAAGAATCATGCTTTTTAAAGTAGTCTGTTTAGGACATTTCCTGCTCTTGCAGCCCAAGAGTTTCCATTGTTTTGGTCAAGTCCACCAACCAAGGCCTGCCGTACTGGGATTGGATCAGGAGAAATAATTATCTTACTGATAATTGTAGCTGTTCTTTGTGATATTCTTTCTTGTAGAGAGGGCAAACCCGTTTCCAGTCTTAGAGTTTCAAGCCTGGTCCACATGGGGGCTCCCAGGGCAGCTCTCATAGCATTGTTTTGGGCAACTTCAAGCTTTTTCCACTGTTGTTGTACTCTGCTGGGTGACATCTCACCACTCTGATGGCTCCCCCGGCCCTCACAGTTTCTCGCTGTTTCCTGTTGCTTAGATACTCCCTTATCAACTGGAGCACTTTTTATTTTACTCCTGCCTGTTTCTCCAACTTTTGTAATAGACTTTTATGGGGTACTGTGTCAAAGGCTTTCTGACAGTCCAAGAAAATGCAGTCTGCCCACCCTTCTTTTTTCTTGCCTAATTTTTGTTGCTTGGTCATAGAATTCTATTAAGCTTTCTAGTACACCATAAAGAGTGGCACGCTTAGTGCTTCTGCACTCTCTTTTAATATATATGGAGAGATTCTGTCAAGCACAACAGCCTTTGTCATATTCAGCTCAAGCAGATTCCTTTTGACTTTTTCACCGGTGAGCTGAAATTCCTCCAAGGCTGCTTACTTTGCCTCCTCATATAGTACACGGGCTTCTCCTTGCACTATTGTGAAGACCTCCTGGAATCCCTTGTTGAGTTCTTCACATACCCCCTAGTCATTCTCTGTGTATTTGTTCTCCCTTTTATCAGTTTCATCACCTGTTCCTTCATAGCTGTTTTCCTCCTGATGTGGCTGTCGAACAGTTTTGGTTGGATTTTGGCTTTACTCGTGATGTCATTTTCATACTGTCTCTCTGCTTCTCTCCTCACTCTGAGGTACTCCTTTCTTGCCCTCTGGTATCTCACCCTGCTTTCTGACGTTCTGTTATTCCTGTAGTTTCCCCATGTTCTTGTACTCAAATGCTTCGCTACCTTACATTCCTGGTTGAACCATGGATTTTTCTGTTTTTTTTCATTGATATCCTTTTGGGCCGGGATAAACCTGTGTGCAGCTTCCTGGCACTTCTGGGTGACGTAGTGTGTGTGTGTGTGTGTGTGAGTGTGTGTGTGTGTGTGTGTGTGTGTGTGTGTGTGTGTGTGTGTGTGTGTGTGTGTGTGTGTGTGTGTGTGTGTGTGTGTGTGTGCGTATGCGTGTGTGTGCGTGTGCATGTGTGTGTGCGTGTGCATGTGTGTGTGCGTGTGCATGTGTGTGTGTGTGTGTGTGTACTCACCTATATGTACTCACCTATATGTGCTTGCAGGATCGAGCATTGACTCTTGGATCCCGCCTTTCTAGCTATCGGTTGTTTACAGCAATGCCTCCTGTCCCATTTCCCTATCATACCTAGTTTTAAAAGTATGAATAGTATTTGCTTCCACAACCTGTTCCCCAAGTGCATTCCATTTTTCTACTACTCTCACGCTAAAAGAAAACTTCCTAACATCTCTGTGACTCATCTGAGTTTCCAGTTCGGAAACGGCATCCGACGGCTAGAAAGGCGGGGTCCAAGAGCAAACAACTCGAGCCTGCAGACAAAAACACATTCACACACACACACATATACACACACACACACACACACACACACACACACACACACACACACACACACACACACACACACACACACACACACACACACACTAGCGAAAGCAATATATAGAAATGGAAGCCGAACAATCTGGCTACAGTCATGTCATTTAAATTAATACCAGCCAACACACGCCCCGATCTCATCTATTCTGCTCTTTATACAAGTGACATAAATGGGAATTTCCTTGGCACATATCGGGCTGTATTATGTGCTATCTAAAAGGGCGTCGTGTCTGTCTGTTTGTACCAAAAGGTCATTTCTTTTTCTGTTGTGAGTTGTGACTGTTTGTGTGGGCGGCTTCGATCATTTATTCTACAACAAGAAATTTTAAATATTTTTTAGTGAATATTGCGAGAAACTAACTTTTCCTGTTATAAATAAGGTATTCGTAAAGGGATTAATCATTAGTGTATGAAATACATATAATATATATTCATTTAAGTTCGTCGCTCTCTACTTTGTCGTAGACGCGGCAACGGTTAAGAGTACCATAAACGCGAGAGATTTGGCGTCACTGTAAGCTCACTATGTGGGTTCCAGTTTAAATCTCCCAAGTGTGGAATAAGTTTAACAAACTTTTACTATACACATCGGCTTCTAAAACACATATACGCCCCACTTTTGTATCTACAGTATATGGAACATCTGGTGTGAATCATTGGTTTAAATCTACACACACTCACACCACAACAAACATGTATTGCAGGTGTGTCCATGGGAAGGGGGGTTTTCCATGAGGAAAAGGCTACTTGGCACCTGAGTTGAGGGGGGTGGAGAGGTTGACGGGGGTGTGCGGGGCAGGCCGCAGGTAACACAAGTCAGTGCAGGCTTGGACGTGAGAGGGAGAGGTTGTCATGTCCATATATTCAGCAACTCGTTCTCCTACGCAATATACTTAAAAACGAAAGTGTGATAAAGATTTGTTAACTGATTTGCGCTGAAAAAAATCCTCGCATTGGGCTTGTGTTGGTCGCATTACGATTTTGTAGAGGAAAAGCGCCCTGCGGTGCTCACTGAGGTCCTCAGCCTTGTGTGTGTGTGTGTGTGTGTGTGTGTGTGCGTGCATGCGTGCGTGCGTGTGTGTGCGTTTGTGTGCGTGCGTGCTGAATCCCCAAGCTGTACACCGGAGAGACTCAGTGTCAACTGAGCTACAGTAACTTCAAAGGTAAGTAAAAAAATGGATGAATAATTCTTTTAAGATCTCTTTTATATGATGCATATTAATTTATGTTAATTCAACATTATTTGTGTAGAGCGCATTATATATGTGTGTGTGTAATTTACAATTTGTGACGGCAGAATTGAGTTATTAGCTCTTGGACCCCACCTTTCTAACTAATCTATTTTCTCATGTGTATAATACATATATTATACACACACACACACACACGCACACACATCCCCAGGAAGCAGTCAGTAGCAGCTAACTCCCAAGTACATATTTACTGCTAGGTGAACAGGAACATCAGGGTGAAAGAAACTGCCCATTTCTTCGCCTCCACTGGGAATCGAACCATTGCTATTAGGACTCCCAAGCACTGTCGACTCAGCCACGAGGCCCCCAATGTGTGTGTGTGACTGTGTGGGTGTGTGTGTGTTTATTATTTGTGCTTGCAGAATCGAGCTATTAGGTCTTCGAATTAGCTATTAGCTGTTAATTTAACAATAGTTATGTAGCGTGCCTTGTGTGTGTGTGTGTGTGTGTGTGTGTGTGTGTGTGTGTGTGTGTGTTTTCAACCTAATTAATATTTCCTTACGAATATAATTTATTCAAATAAACTCGCATCTCATAACACTTCAGCTGGAAATATTTCCTCCTCCATTCGCTGGCGGCTATTCACACCCATTTAACTCATCCAACTATCCAACTCTCGTACCGCACCGCACACTGTAATACCAAGGAAAGCTCCCCTCCCTAATGGTACATCCTCTTGCCGACCAATACAACCGCCCGCATGTTGACCAGTACACCCGCCTGCTTGCCTACCAGTCCAGCGCGGTGACTTCAACGCCGCCTCCACCAGATACCGATCCAACCACCTCCCACGCATCCTACTCGCATGGACTTACTTTTGAGCGTACTAACACGTTTTTCATATGATTTTTCTCATTCTGCGCACCTGAAAGGCGCACGTTCTCAATCTTTACTCTTTTACACACTTTAGCTGATCTGCCCAGTCACTAATAAAAAAAAAAAAAATATATATATATATATATATGTATATATATATATATATATATATATATATATATATAATATTTTTTTTTTTACACACACACACACGACGTGCCTAAGACAGAACTGCACTACTTGGTCTAGTATGCAGGATCCGATTTGCCTAACAGGCCGAATGATTTTCGTTATTTTCAGGTATGTCTTTAGATTGGTTGTTTTCTAACAGCAATCTATTGCATTAGGAACATGAATCATTTCATGTTCTTCATGTTATGTTAGATTAGGTTATGTATAGGTTTGATAAAATTTCTTGTTAGTTCTGAATGAAAGTAAAAAAAAACACTTATGTAGTGCTACTCTCCACCTTCTGAAACCTGGGGTTCTCGATGGTGTCACGATAGTGGGTGTCTCCCCCCAGCCCAGATTCTCCCTCCCTCCTCTTTTCCCCTCTCACCACATTTTCCCATCTTCCCTCACCCTCTTCCTTTATTACTCCTCTTCCCCTCCCTCCACTCCTCTCCTCTCTTTTTTCACCTCCCTCCACCCCTCTCCTTTCTTTTTCCCCCTCCCTCCACCCCTCTCCTTTCTTTTTCCCCCTCCCTCCACCCCTCTCCTTTCTTTTTCCCCCTCCCTCCACCCCCTCTTCTCCTCTCTCTCCACCCCCTCTCGTCTTCCCTATCCCCCCTTCTCCACACCCCTTCTCTTCTTTCCCCTTCAGCCCCGCAATCTTTGCTCGCTTGTAATGCACACCAGATCTGTCCTCATACACTATACTTCACTACATTAGACAACCCACGGCTAAAAAGGCGGGATCCAAGAACTGATGCTCGTTCCTGAAAGTACAATTAACGAGCATACACACACACACACACACACACACACACACACACACACACACACACACACACACACACACACACACACACACACACACACACGAGGATATATGTGAACTTTTTATAACCTCAACATTAGAAATTACCACAGAAAGAATTGGAACAGTTGCCCCCTGCGTCAGGCTGAGCTCTGGTGCTCTTTGTTAATCCTGGAAAATGTCAAGGTACTGGGCAGGCAGGCCAGGTGTGGCAGGATATATGCCAAGGGCATCAAGGGGGAGAGAACGTGAAGGTGGGCAAGATAATACCCAGATAATGCCAATGTTATTGACAATAATAATGACTATGAAGATAATAATAATTTACATAAATATAATATTAATAATTCTGTACCAAAAAAATCATATTGACGTGATTTTTTCATTGGTAATACTGGTATTGGTAGTATGATGACGATAATGATAATTTAATTTTCTTGGGTATGATTTGTGTGTGTGTATTTACTGTTTTGTATTTACTATTTGTATCTGCAGAATCGATCTATTAGCTCTTGGACCCCGCCTTTATAACCAATTTATTTTTCTTCTATTATGTCTTGCATATATTTCTCTTACACACACATACACATCCCCAGGAAGCAGCCCGTAACAGCTGTCTAACTACCAGGTACCTATTTACTGCTAGGTGAACAGCTGCATCAGGGTGAAAGAAACTCTGCCCATTTGTTTGTGCCTCTGCCGGGGATCGAACCCGTAGGACTACGACCCCAGAGCTCTGTCCACTCAGCCTCGAGGCTCTCCCCAACCTTTGTACTCACCTAGTTGTGGTTGCGGGGTTGAGCTTCTGCTCTTTGGTCCCGCCTCTCAACTTGTGTGCGCGCGTGTGCGAGAGCGTGCTTCAGCTCCTTTTTGTTTGTTTTTGTTTTAACCATTAGTACATGGGAGCCGGTCGGCCGAGCGGACAGCACGCTGGACTTGTGATCCTGTGGTCCTGGGTTCGATCCCAGGCGCCGGCGAGAAACAATGGGCAGAGTTTCTTTCACCCTATGCCCCTGTTACCTAGCAGTAAAATAGGTACCTGAGTGTTAGTCAGCTGTCACGGGCTGCTTCCTGGGGGTGGAGGCCTGGTCGAGGACCGGGCCGCGGGGACACTAAAAAGCCCCGAAATCATCTCAAGATATGGTCTGTGTACCCTCCCTCATCCTTTTCTTAACTCCAACACCCCCACATTGTCAACCATCCCCTCCCCACCTCCCTCCTCTCCCTCCCTCTCTCCCTCCCTCTCTCCCTCCCTCTCTCTCCCTCCCCCCCGCCTACTCCTTCCAAGATATGACTCATCGCTGAAGTCTTGGTCCATCGCGTATGAAAATCCAGCGGGCTCAATATTACCCCCTCCCACCCCACCCCCTCCCCAGCACCCTCCCACCCCCTCCCCAGCACTCTCCCACCCCCTCCCCAGCACTCTCCCACCCCCTCCCCAGCACTCTCCCACCCCCATCCACCCCAGCCGCCTCCCACCACCTCCTCAGCACCCTTCCATCCTCCCAACAACTTTGCACCCTTCCCTTCTACCTCCCCATACCAACACACACTCCTTTTTACCTCCCCAGCACCCTTTACCTCTGCCACCCCATCTCCAACACTCGTCTTTCCCGCCCCTTCTCCTCACAACAGCCTTCGGTTCTTGCTCCCCCGCCTCAAAACCCATCTCTTCGTCCTCCCCATCACCAACACCCTCCCCATCACCAACACCCCACTAACACCCCTCTCCCTCAGTAAGGTGACTTGATCCCGTGTCAGCATAATCCTGACATTAGACTCCCTGTGCTCATTCTCCGCCTTCCTCCTTTTTTCCCAGTAATTATTCACCCCCTCTGACTCTCTCTGACACACTCTCTCTCTCTGACACACTCTCTCTCTCTCTCTCTCTCTGACACCCTCTCTCTCTCTCTCTCTCTCTCTCTGACACACACACTCTCTCTCTGACACACTCTCTCTCTCTGACACTCTCTCTCTCTCTCTCTCTCTCTCTCTCTCTCTCTCTCTCTCTCTCTCTCTCTCTCTCTCTCTCTCTCTGACACACTCTCTCTCTCTGACACACTCTCTCTCTCTGACACACACTCTCTCTCTCTCTGACACACACACTATCTCTCTCTGACACACACACTATCTCTCTCTGACACTCTCTCTCTCTCTCTCTCTGACACTCTCTCTCTCTCTCTCTCTCTCTCTCTCTCTCTCTCTCTCTCTCTCTCTCTCTCTCTCTCTCTCTCTCTCTCTCTCTCTCTCTCTCTCTCTCTCTCTCTGACACACACACACACTCTCTAACACACACACACACTCTCTTTGTCTCTGTGTCTCTCTTTTTTACTAGTTTGCAGGACATTTTCTTGCTAGATATTCCTTAGGC
>NC_091177.1:615000-670000 GCF_040958095.1 Procambarus clarkii | reverse complement strand
GATAACAGTCCGCCATCTGTGATGACTGAAAACGTGCAAATATAAACACACAGAAATCACAATTGCGTGATGCATCAAATGGCGCGGGTTCGAATCCTCGTCACGGCCCTTGTGGATTTGTGCGTACAAATATAAATTTTGGAAGAGCTTTTCTCGGCTGGAATGTTGGTGGGACGAGTCCCGGGAGGACACAGACTGTGCCACAGTCACGGGTGACTAAAGATAGATAAACTAATCCGTACACTACAATCAAAGCTTTTACCACAAAGAGGAAATAACAATCGGGTAATCACAGTCCTCTCCTCGCATTGTACACACGCGAACTCTGATAGCTAAAAACTTTAGCTATTGGACTGTTTAGTTTTAGTTTTTTTTTTAATAAAAAAGGGCAACCTTTTTAGGCTCCTAAAAAGGATCACCTTTTTAGGCTCCTAAAAAGGATCACCTTTTTAGGCTCCTAAAAAGGGCCACCTTTTCAGGCTCCTAAAAAGGGCCACCTTTTCAGGCTCCTAAAAAGGGCCACCTTTTCAGGCTCCTAAAAAGGGCCACCTTTTCAGGCTCCTAAAAAGGGCCACCTTTTTATGTGGAGCCTAAAAAGGTGGGGCCCAGAAGCTGTCGCTCGATTCCTGAAAAAAAACATGAAAATATAAACATGTATTTACACTCAGTGGATGCAAAGTCCAGCGTGAATTTATTATTTAAGTGAACTTAACTCGCAAGAAAACAGACTGGAGGGAACAGGGGCCCTCCACAGACACAGACAGGAGAGGGACATAGACAGGAGAGGGACATAGACAGGAGACACAGACCAGGTTGGAATGAAGAACATACAGGAAGAATAGGCGTGGCTGGCAAGAGCAGGCCAGGATGACAGGAAGAGCAAACCAAGACGGCAGGAAGAAGAGACCTTGATGGCAAAAATAACAGGCTAGGATGGCAGGATATGCACTCCTATTGCTTAAGGAATACCTCGGTAACAGAAGCCAGAGAGTCATGGTGAGGGCGGCAATCATCAGTGTGAAGTGACTAACGTAGTCCTTGGGCACATCCTTCTTTGGATTCACGTAAACGACATAAAGTTCACCAGCAGGATGACACCAGTGACTGCAAGAAACTGTAAGAAGACTTACATATCTCCAGAAGAACTTGGGTGCATGAGGCATTAGGATTGAAACAATTTGAAAGAGGAAGGAACCAGAGTCGTGGTACCACCTGGGGAACGGGGGGGGGAGCCCAGAGTCATGGTACCACCTGGGGAACGGGGGGGGGGGGAGCCCAGAGTCATGGTACCACCTGGGGAACGGGGGGGAGCCCAGAGTCATGGTACCACCTGGGGAACGGGGGGGGGCCGAGTCATGGTACCACCTGGGGAACGGGGGGAACCCAGTCATGGTACCACCTGGGGAACGGGGGGACCCCAGAGTCGTGGTACCACCTGGGGAACGGGGGGAGCCCAGAGTCGTGGTACCACCTGGGGAAGGGATCGTCACTTGTGGAGCCAAAGAAAAAGACCCCAGGGAAGTGGCTGAAGCTAGAAATCAAAGGAAAATACTTTGGGGAAGAGGCTGACAATACGAGTCAAAGAAAAAGACCTCGGGAAAGAGGGTGATAGTAAAGGGTCAAAGAAAAAAGACCTCGAGAAGTCAAAGAAAAAGACCTCAGAAGATGCTGAACTCCTAAGAACCCAATAAACATATCACACCAATCGGCTTATAGAAACCAAAAACAAGGGTTCATTTAGAAGTCTGTTCCCCACAGTCAATGTCGAAAGAGATTACAACCTCTGAAGGCCTTGGCATGCTGTGGAAAGGGAGTGGGAGTCCCTGTGCTACGAATAATATCTTGAGTACTGTAAGATCCCTTATTGATTATGCTGCACCTGTCATTTCTTGTTTTGGTAAAGGTAGGATGGGCAAGTTGGAGAAGGTACAAAATGAAGCCATGAGAATTATTTTAGGATGCCCAAGAAATGCTATGATTGAGATAATGAAGATGGAGTTGAATCTGAAGAGTATTGGGGATAGAATATCAGAGATGAATGTAACCTCTGCCAATAGGTTAATGAGAGGTGGAGGAGCTAATGAATTAATCCTCTCAGTTCAAAAGGTGGGAAGTAATGAACAATGTATGATAAAGTATCAGAAAAGTGCATATATGAGTACCTTATATTCTAATGTTATAAAGTAAGATGTTATTCCAGAATGTATTGCTCTGCCTAAGAGACAATTCACACCACCATGGGAGGATTGTAACGTAAATGTAGTTATTATTCCCTTGCAAAAGAAAAAAAGTATGTATGAGATAGGAGAGCCGAGGGCAATATATAATTGTATAATTAGAAAATTACCTACAGAAAACACTACATGTATATTGTGATGGGTCAGTAGCTAGGGATGGGAGGGCAGGATGTGGAGTCTTGATCAGGGAGTACACTGACATCGGCACTGTAGATACTGTTATTGGACGCCGCTTAACTGACAATGTCTCTTCAACGCAGGCTGAACTCCAAGGTGTATTAGCAGGATTACAGGAAGTAGTTAAAGTTGGTAAAAATGCCTGTTTTTTTATTGACAGTAGAGGAGCGTTAGTGTCTTTAAATAGCAGGCGACCAGTTTTACAGAATATTGTGATAGTGTGTAGAGAGAATGTTAAGAAATTAGAAAAAACTGGGTATAAAGTAAGATTCATGTGGATCCCTTCACATGTGGGAATACTGTTGAAAGAGACAGTTGATGAGATAGCGAAGAGAGCCACGGAAAAACTTTGTTGATGTTGTATGTCAGTTAACTTTGAATAAAATAAAGACAAGAATCAAGATGACCCAAGAGGATGAAGAAATGGTGAAGAGAATGGCAATGGTGGACAGTAGTAACACACTTAAGAATTGTGCAATAATAAATACTAGTTCGTCCTTCACCTATGGTAGAGGAAAGTCTGCTTGCAAGGATTCAATTTACATGAGATTAGATTAGGATACAAATATATCTGGCAATACGGTGTTGTCAGTGAAAAAGATAAGGAGTGTAAATTGTGTAGTATGCCGCACGCCCACACCTTAGAACATTATGTATTAGAGTGTCAACTTATTGATAACTATAGATATAAGGAAATAAGTAGTGTACCACATCAAATTGTTATGTGTGATAATGGTATGATAGACAGTATACTTAGGAGCTACACGAATTTTGCCCCAAGAGTGTAACAATTATATGCTGTGCTTACTATTTTAACCTGCAATGTTAAATTGGATTCTTGTAATGTTATTTGTGTATTTGTACTCACTGAATATGTGCGCCTCTTGAGGGACTTGAAGTAGAGGAGGGGGAGGGGGGGTAGAAATAGCCTAAGCTGCTCTATCCCTTTGGGATGTATTTTTTCTTGTCTCAATAAACATACTTGAACATGAACTTCACCACAGACATAAGACTGATTCTCAGGTAAGCAGCCCCAGTGTGCCGCGTACGGGTCTCATATCGACACCTACATAAAGATAACAAAGTTCACAAGTGTGTTACGGGCTATTCGGTTACGGGTTACGGGCTATTAAACCACTCCTTTTGGGTGGCTTAATCTTAATCAATCAATCAATCAGAAGTGTGCTACTAGACTCGTCCCAGAACTTTAATACACAAGTTACGAGGATAGATTGACAAATTCGTACTCCACTGAACATGCAGAAAATCTTTGGGGACATGATCACGAAGTATAAAATGCTGTTATCGATAAAACTGTCAGGGACATTGTTACTTATGGAAGGGACAACAAAAAGCTGTTGGGAATTAGATGACCAAATGAGCCTAATATGAGAAGAAACACATTAAAGGCAATAGGGCGAGCTTGGGGAAGAGGTTGTGGAGGCAGAATACTACTAATAATTTGTATTGGAGGCAGAATATACTAATAATTGCTAATAATAATAATTGCTAGTGTGACTGAGCTCAAGGGAAACTGTGCACTAGGGGAGGAATGAATAGAAAGCCCAGGAGAATAATTATGCTTAATTCCACAACTAACTCCTCCTCTCCTGAGGGGAACACTCGTCCCTCCTCTCCTGAGGGGAACACTCGTCCCTCCTCTCCTGGGGGGAACACTCGTCCCTCCTCTCCTGGGGGGAACACTCGTCCCTCCTCTCCTGGGGGGAACACTCGTCCCTCCTCTCCTGGGGGGAACACTCGTCCCTCCTCTCCTGGGGGGAACACTCGTCCCTCCTCTCCTGGGGGGAACACTCGTCCCTCCTCTCCTGGGGGGAACACTCGTCCCTCCTCTCCTGGGGGGAACACTCGTCCCTCCTCTCCTGGGGGGAACACTCGTCCCTCCTCTCCTGGGGGGAACACTCGTCCCTCCTCTCCTGGGGGGAACACTCGTCCCTCCTCTCCTGGGGGGAACACTCGTCCCTCCTCTCCTGGGGGGAACACTCGTCCCTCCTCTCCTGGGGGGAACACTCGTCCCTCCTCTCCTGGGGGGAACACTCGTCCCTCCTCTCCTGGGGGGAACACTCGTCCCTCCTCTCCTGGGGGGAACACTCGTCCCTCCTCTCCTGGGGGGAACACTCGTCCCTCCTCTCCTGGGGGGAACACTCGTCCCTCCTCTCCTGGGGGGAACACTCGTCCCTCCTCTCCTGGGGGGAACACTCGTCCCTCCTCTCCTGGGGGGAACACTCGTCCCTCCTCTCCTGGGGGGAACACTCGTCCCTCCTCTCCTGGGGGGAACACTCGTCCCTCCTCTCCTGGGGGGAACACTCGTCCCTCCTCTCCTGGGGGGAACACTCGTCCCTCCTCTCCTGGGGGGAACACTCGTCCCTCCTCTCCTGGGGGGAACACTCGTCCCTCCTCTCCTGGGGGGAACACTCGTCCCTCCTCTCCTGGGGGGAACACTCGTCCCTCCTCTCCTGGGGGGAACACTCGTCCCTCCTCTCCTGGGGGGAACACTCGTCCCTCCTCTCCTGGGGGGAACACTCGTCCCTCCTCTCCTGGGGGGAACACTCGTCCCTCCTCTCCTGGGGGGAACACTCGTCCCTCCTCTCCTGGGGGGAACACTCGTCCCTCCTCTCCTGGGGGGAACACTCGTCCCTCCTCTCCTGGGGGGAACACTCGTCCCTCCTCTCCTGGGGGGAACACTCGTCCCTCCTCTCCTGGGGGGAACACTCGTCCCTCCTCTCCTGGGGGGAACACTCGTCCCTCCTCTCCTGGGGGGAACACTCGTCCCTCCTCTCCTGGGGGGAACACTCGTCCCTCCTCTCCTGGGGGGAACACTCGTCCCTCCTCTCCTGGGGGGAACACTCGTCCCTCCTCTCCTGGGGGGAACACTCGTCCCTCCTCTCCTGGGGGGAACACTCGTCCCTCCTCTCCTGGGGGGAACACTCGTCCCTCCTCTCCTGGGGGGAACACTCGTCCCTCCTCTCCTGGGGGGAACACTCGTCCCTCCTCTCCTGGGGGGAACACTCGTCCCTCCTCTCCTGGGGGGAACACTCGTCCCTCCTCTCCTGGGGGGAACACTCGTCCCTCCTCTCCTGGGGGGAACACTCGTCCCTCCTCTCCTGGGGGGAACACTCGTCCCTCCTCTCCTGGGGGGAACACTCGTCCCTCCTCTCCTGGGGGGAACACTCGTCCCTCCTCTCCTGGGGGGAACACTCGTCCCTCCTCTCCTGGGGGGAACACTCGTCCCTCCTCTCCTGGGGGGAACACTCGTCCCTCCTCTCCTGGGGGGAACACTCGTCCCTCCTCTCCTGGGGGGAACACTCGTCCCTCCTCTCCTGGGGGGAACACTCGTCCCTCCTCTCCTGGGGGGAACACTCGTCCCTCCTCTCCTGGGGGGAACACTCGTCCCTCCTCTCCTGGGGGGAACACTCGTCCCTCCTCTCCTGGGGGGAACACTCGTCCCTCCTCTCCTGGGGGGAACACTCGTCCCTCCTCTCCTGGGGGGAACACTCGTCCCTCCTCTCCTGGGGGGAACACTCGTCCCTCCTCTCCTGGGGGGAACACTCGTCCCTCCTCTCCTGGGGGGAACACTCGTCCCTCCTCTCCTGGGGGGAACACTCGTCCCTCCTCTCCTGGGGGGAACACTCGTCCCTCCTCTCCTGGGGGGAACACTCGTCCCTCCTCTCCTGGGGGGAACACTCGTCCCTCCTCTCCTGGGGGGAACACTCGTCCCTCCTCTCCTGGGGGGAACACTCGTCCCTCCTCTCCTGGGGGGAACACTCGTCCCTCCTCTCCTGGGGGGAACACTCGTCCCTCCTCTCCTGGGGGGAACACTCGTCCCTCCTCTCCTGGGGGGAACACTCGTCCCTCCTCTCCTGGGGGGAACACTCGTCCCTCCTCTCCTGGGGGGAACACTCGTCCCTCCTCTCCTGGGGGGAACACTCGTCCCTCCTCTCCTGGGGGGAACACTCGTCCCTCCTCTCCTGGGGGGAACACTCGTCCCTCCTCTCCTGGGGGGAACACTCGTCCCTCCTCTCCTGGGGGGAACACTCGTCCCTCCTCTCCTGGGGGGAACACTCGTCCCTCCTCTCCTGGGGGGAACACTCGTCCCTCCTCTCCTGGGGGGAACACTCGTCCCTCCTCTCCTGGGGGGAACACTCGTCCCTCCTCTCCTGGGGGGAACACTCGTCCCTCCTCTCCTGGGGGGAACACTCGTCCCTCCTCTCCTGGGGGGAACACTCGTCCCTCCTCTCCTGGGGGGAACACTCGTCCCTCCTCTCCTGGGGGGAACACTCGTCCCTCCTCTCCTGGGGGGAACACTCGCCCCTCCTCTCCTGGGGGGAACACTCGCCCCTCCTCTCCTGGGGGGAACACTCGCCCCTCCTCTCCTGGGGGGAACACTCGCCCCTCCTCTCCTGGGGGGAACACGCGTCCCTCCTCTCCTGGGGGGAACACGCGTCCCTCCTCTCCTGGGGGGAACACGCGTCCCTCCTCTCCTGGGGGGAACACGCGTCCCTCCTCTCCTGGGGGGAACACGCGTCCCTCCTCTCCTGGGGGGGACACTCGTCCCCTCCTCTCCTGGGGGGGAAACACTCGTCCCCTCCTCTCCTGGGGGGGGGGGACACTCGTCCCCTCCTCTCCTGGGGGGGGGACACTCGTCCCCTCCTCTCCTGGGGGGGGGGACACTCGTCCCCTCCTCTCCTGGGGGACACTCGTCCCCTCCTCTCCTGGGGGACTCTCGTCCCCTCCTCTCCTGGGGGACACTCGTCCCCTCCTCTCCTGGGGGACACTCGTCCCTCCTGTCTCGGTTGAATACACGTACCTTACTAAGCCCTGGGAACCCGCAAGTGCCCCCTCCCCCTCAGTCCTTGATGACCTATGCGGCTCACCGCTCCTTGGTGGACACGTAGACAATCGCACCTCATCGTGCCTGAGGGACATACACACACACACACAGTCAAATCGTCGCCACTGAAGGACACGCAAATACGTGCCTCAACTCTCCCGAAAAAAAAAAATGTGAATATATCCGCTGTCTATTTATCAGGCTGCTCCTCACTCCTTCAGCCCTCAGAGCCTGATTTAGGCTCAAGAGAAGAAGGAATTGAGGCGTTTTATGTCTTCTGAGAGTTTCCAAGGTCTGTGGTAGTGACGGGCCACGCTTGATTTGGTCCAGTTGCTGGACGGGTGGCTGTTCTGTGCCGAGTCTCCACATCCGTCTCGCCCTGTCACTTCCTGTATCGTGGCGCCTCAATCAAGAAGTTCTAAAAGTTCCCATCCTGTTTCCTTCCCTTTAGCGGCAACTTCCTTTCCCACAATTCTCTTGCCGTACTTCTCCACCAGTTCTTTACCTTGTCGCTCCGAGAGCTTTCTTTGTTGTACTCTCTGATAGTTACCCCTTCAATGGTCCCTTTTTTTCAACCGTTTTCTTGTTTGTTTATACTGCTTTCCCTTCGTTTCATCCAGTACAGCTCCTTCCCACTCTCTCTTCCTGCACTCCCTCCCACTACCACCTTCCTGCACTCCCTCCCACTACCACCTTCCTGCACTCCCTCCCACTACCACCTTCCTGCACTCCCTCCCACTACACTTTCCTACACTCCCTCCCACTACACTTTCCTACACTCCCTCCCACTACACCTTCCTGCACTCCCTCCCACTACATCTTCCTACACTCCCTCCCACTACACCTTCCTGCACTCCCTCCCACTACCACCTTCCTGCACTCCCTCCCACTACCACCTTCCTGCACTCCCTCCCACTACCACCTTCCTGCACTCCCTCCCACTACCACCTTCCTGCACTCCCTCCCACTACCACCTTCCTGCACTCCCTCCCACTACCACCTTCCTGCACTCCCTCCCACTACCACCTTCCTGCACTCCCTCCCACTACCACCTTCCTGCACTCCCTCCCACTACCACCTTCCTGCACTCCCTCCCACTACCACCTTCCTGCACTCCCTCCCACTACCACCTTCCTGCACTCCCTCCCACTACCACCTTCCTGCACTCCCTCCCACTACCACCTTCCTGCACTCCCTCCCACTACCACCTTCCTGCACTCCCTCCCACTACACTTTCCTACACTCCCTCCCACTACACTTTCCTACACTCCCTCCCACTACACCTTCCTGCACTCCCTCCCACTACATCTTCCTACACTCCCTCCCACTACACCTTCCTGCACTCCCTCCCACTACCACCTTCCTGCACTCCCTCCCACTACCACCTTCCTGCACTCCCTCCCACTACCACCTTCCTGCACTCCCTCCCACTACCACCTTCCTGCACTCCCTCCCACTACCACCTTCCTGCACTCCCTCCCACTACCACCTTCCTGCACTCCCTCCCACTACCACCTTCCTGCACTCCCTCCCACTACCACCTTCCTGCACTCCCTCCCACTACCACCTTCCTGCACTCCCTCCCACTACCACCTTCCTGCACTCCCTCCCACTACCACCTTCCTGCACTCCCTCCCACTACCACCTTCCTGCACTCCCTCCCACTACCACCTTCCTGCACTCCCTCCCACTACCACCTTCCTGCACTCCCTCCCACTACCACCTTCCTGCACTCCCTCCCACTACCACCTTCCTGCACTCCCTCCCACTACCACCTTCCTGCACTCCCTCCCACTACCACCTTCCTGCACTCCCTCCCACTACCACCTTCCTGCACTCCCTCCCACTACCACCTTCCTGCACTCCCTCCCACTACCACCTTCCTGCACTCCCTCCCACTACCACCTTCCTGCACTCCCTCCCACTACCACCTTCCTGCACTCCCTCCCACTACCACCTTCCTGCACTCCCTCCCACTACCACCTTCCTGCACTCCCTCCCACTACCACCTTCCTGCACTCCCTCCCACTACCACCTTCCTGCACTCCCTCCCACTACCACCTTCCTGCACTCCCTCCCACTACCACCTTCCTGCACTCCCTCCCACTACCACCTTCCTGCACTCCCTCCCACTACCACCTTCCTGCACTCCCTCCCACTACCACCTTCCTGCACTCCCTCCCACTACCACCTTCCTGCACTCCCTCCCACTACCACCTTCCTGCACTCCCTCCCACTACCACCTTCCTGCACTCCCTCCCACTACCACCTTCCTGCACTCCCTCCCACTACCACCTTCCTGCACTCCCTCCCACTACCACCTTCCTGCACTCCCTCCCACTACCACCTTCCTGCACTCCCTCCCACTACCACCTTCCTGCACTCCCTCCCACTACCACCTTCCTGCACTCCCTCCCACTACCACCTTCCTGCACTCCCTCCCACTACCACCTTCCTGCACTCCCTCCCACTACCACCTTCCTGCACTCCCTCCCACTACCACCTTCCTGCACTCCCTCCCACTACCACCTTCCTGCACTCCCTCCCACTACCACCTTCCTGCACTCCCTCCCACTACCACCTTCCTGCACTCCCTCCCACTACCACCTTCCTGCACTCCCTCCCACTACCACCTTCCTGCACTCCCTCCCACTACCACCTTCCTGCACTCCCTCCCACTACCACCTTCCTGCACTCCCTCCCACTACCACCTTCCTGCACTCCCTCCCACTACCACCTTCCTGCACTCCCTCCCACTACACCTTCCTGCACTCCCTCCCACTACACCTTCCTGCACTCCCTCCCACTACACCTTCCTGCACTCCCTCCCACTACACCTTCCTTCACTCCCTCCCACTGCACCGTCCATCACTCCCTCCCACTACACCTTCCTGCACTCCCTCCCACTACACCTTCCTGCACTCCCTCCCACTACACCTTCCTGCACTCCCTCCCACTACCACTTTCCTTCACTCCCTCCCACTACACCTTCCTGCACTCCCTCCCACTACACCTTCCTGCACTCCCTCCCACTACACCTTCCTGCACTCCCTCCCACTACACCTTCCTGCACTCCCTCCCACTACACCTTCCTGCACTCCCTCCCACTACACCTTCCTGCACTCCCTCCCACTACACCTTCCTGCACTCCCTCCCACTACACCTTCCTGCACTCCCTCCCACTACACCTTCCTTCACTCCCTCCCACTACACCTTCCTTCACTCCCTCCCACTACACCTTCCTGCACTCCCTCCCACTACACCTTCCTGCACTCCCTCCCACTACACCTTCCTGCACTCCCTCCCACACACCCCCCTCCCCCCCTCTGGAGGCGGTTGGGACAGGAAATATCGGTGGTGAAGGGTCGGGTGGGAGCGGCCCCGGCGATGTGGGCGGAAATGGGCGGCGAGGGGCGGCTGTGAGGGACCATCACATGCTTGAGGCTTCACCAAGCATGGTCGTGTCTCATGGTTTTCCCTCTTTTTAAAGGTTAATGTTAATAGGAAAATATGGCCATAGTGCACATAGCCCGGCGCTGGGGGAGGACACCCGGTGCTCCACCTCCGTCTAAGATGGCAGTCAGCTTGTCCCCTGCACCGCCCGTTCTCTTCATTTACTGCTTTGCGCTAAAAATTTGGATTTTTTTTGCAAACAAAAACCTACAACCCCAAGTCCCCCACCCACCGTGCCACCTCGTCCCTTGGTGTGTTTATACCTCAATAAATTTGAATTCGAACGCATCGAAACCGATGCATAGAAAACGTAGAGGTTTATGAGTCGTTACTTGTCTTGATTGCCAGCATATGTAATGTTGATTACGATAACATAAAAACCTGAACCTATAAGATGAGAGGATTGGTTGTGTCGCAGACGTGGGGCTCCAAGTGTGGCTGGAGCTCAGTGCGGGCTTGGGCTTAAGGGCAGAGCCCGGTGTGGCTTAATGGACTCCCTCTGAGTATGTTGGGCCCGGCGCTGCTCAGAGCTTCAAGTGAGTATGTCAAGCCTGCTGGGGCTCTGTGCTTCATATGCGTGGAGCGTCCAGTTGGGATTCAGGCTCCGAGTGTGGAGTGTGCTGCCGGGCATCAAGCTTCACTCTGCCTGGTGAGGCGTAAGGCTTCATCTTCTCTAAGCAACAGCCTGTTGGATCATTGGACCAAGCTCTCACAAGTCGAGCCTGGCCTCGGGCCGGGCTTGGGAGTAGAAGAACTCCCAGAACCCCATCAAGCAGGCATCTGAGTGTGTGGAGTCCATCGGGGCCTGGGGCCCGGAGCCTGTAAGAGGAATATATATATATATTGAATATAAATTACGATACACGTGAAAAAAATAAAAATCAATAAATTTAATTTATAATAAAAGTATCTGATAATACATACTGACATATATTTATAACAATTATCAATATATAACAAAGGGCAACAACATTAATGATAAAATAATTGAATAATAACTTACTGTCGGGGGACAGGCAGCCAGTGTAATATATATATATATATATATATATATATATATATATATATATATATATATATATATATATATATATATATATATTTAATATAAAAAAGTTTGAAAAAAGTCTATAAAAAAGATTATATATATTATATAATATATATATAGATATAATATATCTATATAATATAATGCACTCCCTCCCACTACACCTTCATGCACTCAATATATATAGAGATGTATCATCGTCAATTGTATAGAGATGTATATGTATATGTGTGTGTGTGTGTGTGTGTGTGTGTGTGTGTGTGTGTGTGTGCGTGTGTGTGTGTGTGTGTGTGTGTGTGTGTGTGTGTGTGTGTGTGTGTGTGTGTGTATATGTGTGTGTCTTAGGTTATATCGATGTCCCCCCAAAGGTGGAGCTACTCCCCCCCCCCCACGATTCAACCCCCACAGCAAGCCAACTTAACTCCCTGCTGCCTATTACTGCTAGGTGAACAGGTGAATTAGGTGATTGGAAACGCGACCAACTATTTCTGTCCCGTCAGGGATTCCAACCCGGAATTCCCGATTGTGGGCAGGGAACGAACACGAGTGTACTACAAACCTGATCAACCACAATTCTTATTGATTATTTGTGTAAGTATTACTAATAACAGTTGAACTCAGATGATAATTTAAAATAATAATAATAATAATAATAATTGTGGGTACAGATAACTGTAGGTTACAGGAAAAGGTTCACTTCAAGCTTGGCAACTATTCAATAAACTTAAACAAGTGACGTAAAGGAAAAACATGAAAATATACACATAAAATGAACACAACAAAATATACACCTAAAAATAAACGCACAAAAATAAATACCAAATAATAAATCCATAAGAATAAACATGACAAATAAACACAGAAAATAAACACACAACAAACACAACAATCACAACAAATCGTCCACCCAACAACATCCAGACGCCTCACCGGATGTAAACAATAACATGAAATAAACAAAGACATAAGTTTGGATTATATCTGATATCGTGGCGCCGGTGTCTTGCTGTCACCGGTATCTATTGTAGTTATCTGGTATCATTGATATCTGGGTATCAGTGACACTCTGAGCGAGAGAGCACTACTGCTATGCTAGTATTAGTGGAATACCTCATACCCACACCCATACCCACACCCACACCCATACCCACACCCATACCCACACCCACACCCATACCTATAGCCATACCCATCCTGTGGGAGGGAGCCAGAGAGGCCCACGCTGGAACCAGGCGCTCTACCCCAGCTTTCGTTTCGCTAAAATACTTGTGTGTGGGTTGGAGGAAAGACAAGAGCGAGGGTTGTGGGGTGTAGCGGCGGGGTGGTGGGCAGTGCCCGGGTGTGCCCAAGGTCCATCTATATTTGTCTCATGCTTAAGGTAGGTGTGTGTGTGTGTGTGTGTGTGTGTGTGTGTGTGTGTGTGTGTGTGTGTGTTAAAAGTTTAAATATAACTTCAGTGTCCTTCGTCTCCTCCAGCGATGTTTGATTCAGTGTGTGTGTACGTGTATGTAGATTTCATGTGCAGTTATCACGATTGTTAAGGTTTTACACTCTTTTGTTCTTTCCATTTTGTGGGAGAGAGCATTCAACTCTGCTTTCTGAAAGGCGGTGAAAGGGTTTAAAAAGTTTCGAAAGACTTTCACCACTCGAACGGTGTGGTTCCAGCTATCCGGTGGCATGTGTGGGGTCTGCGACGCAGCCAATCAGGGGCCCTCGCTTCGCCAACGTCATGAGCATACAGCTAATCAGGAGCCGCGGCTGGTGACGTCACGCCCTTCCGTCCAATCCGGGCCGCACCTCGTGACGTCACGCGCGTAACCGTAAATGAAAGAGTTCCCGGTAGCATTCACGGAGTAATTATTCACCAACCAGAGCAATGGCGGCCTTTTCGGCGTTGTTCAGGGGTATGTGTGTGTCCTACTCACGATGACTGATGAAGATTAAGCCACCCAAGAGGTGGCATGAGTAAGGAACCATGCTTTACTCATGCATGGATGAATAGTGCCACGTCTTATGGGTATAAGTAGTCCAGGAGTGGTTCGTAAGTGGCAGATGTTTGGAGTGAATGTGGTGTTTGGTCGTGTAACATCTTGAAGGGTATTCTGGGTATCCGGGGTATCTGTGTTAAAGGGCGGGGGGGGGGTGGAGGGGGGGAGTTATGAAGGGCATGAGTAAGGTGGTGCAGGAACCGGGCCCCGGTGTGTGTGTGTGTATGTGTGGATAACGAAGGCCCCCCAGTGTGTGTGGATAACGGAGGCCCCCCCAGTGTGTGTAGGTAACGGGGGGCCCCTGTGTGTGTGTGGGTAACGGGGGGGCCCCTGTGTGTATGTGGGTAACGGGGGGCCCCTGTGTGTGTGTGGGTAACGGGGGGCCCCTGTGTGTGTGTGGATAACGGGGGGGCCCCTGTGTGTGTGTGGGTAACGGGGGGCCCCTGTGTGTGTGAGGGTAACGGGGGGCCCCTGTGTGTGTGTGTGTGTTAACGGGGCCGCCTGTGCCGCCCAGACGACTCACCAGGAGGTCGCAGTATTCATCTGGGCTTCTTAGAAGTAGTAGTAGTAGTAGTACCAAAAGCGTTCTTCTTAGAATGCTTTTGGCACTTCGTTGAAATTCTATGCCTTTCACTGCTTCTTTGGAATGCTGTATTCATTAGTACTTCTCTGAACTAGTATGTCCTTCACTACTATTCTGAAATCCTATGGTCCGCATTGCTTTCTTTGGAAAGCTCTATTCTTTAGCCCTTCTTCAAAATACTAAGTTCTTTAGTACCTTTCTTACCTATTTGACATCAGAACCAGTGCCCGACCCTCATCCTTGCCTTAACGGTACACGATACTATATATACCATCCCTTCAAGCTAATATATTTCATTTCAGATTCAATACCGTAGCCTCTTAAGTTCACACACCAGGGGCCAGAGTCACGAAGCAGCTAAGGCTTCGAAAGGCTTACGAACCTGTACATCTTTTCTCAATCTTTGGCGACTTTGTTTACAGTTATTAAACAGTTAATGAGCTCCGAAGCACCAGGAGGCTGTTTATATCAATAACAACAGTCTATTGGGCACTTTTCATGCGTGTAAACTGTTTAATAAATGTAACCAAAACCGTCAAAGATTGAGGAAAAATGTACACGTTCGTAAGTACTTGCGTAACTGCTTCGTGAATCTGTCACCTGGTGTCGGAGTCGATGTGAGGTCACTTGTTCCCAGTGAACAAGGGATGTTTAGGAGGAGATGGAAGTTGACGAACAGGCACATGGGTGGAACACGAGGCGTCTGGCTGTGTGGGTGTTCCCCTCTTCCCCTCTCTTAGATTCAATATAGGTTATAGTGGGTACGAAACACAAGACGGAGCATGTGGAGTGTGTGAGACGTCCAGGAAGTTGCGTTCCGTAGAGTCCACGCTACGGGGGAGTGGGGAGAGAGGTCACAAGGAGCAGCAGGGGAGCCGTTCGTCATGCTGGAACACCTGATCTTCCTCATACTTCAACAGCTGTCGTTCCTTACACTGGTGTGACTGTCGTTCCTTACACTGGTGTGACTGTCGTTCCTTACACTGGTACAGAAGTCGCTCCTCAGGCTGTAACACGGTCTGACTGTGTGCCTTTTCTATGCCTGACACTATACCTCCTGCACCATCAGTAGCCTGACCGGGTCAGGTGAGTGGTGGGTCGAGAGGATGGTGAAGACACTGGGTGGTGGGTCGAGAGGATGGTGAAGACACTGGGTGGTGGGGCGAGAGGATGGTGAAGACACTGGGTGGTGGGGCGAGAGGATGGTGAAGACACTGGGTGGTGGGGCGAGAGGATGGTGAAGACACTGGGTGGTGGGGCGAGAGGATGGTGAAGACACTGGGTGGTGGGTCGAGGGGATGGTGAAGACACTGGGTGGTGGGTCGAGGGGATGGTGAAGACACTGGGTGGTGGGTCGAGAGGATGGTGAAGACACTGGGTGGTGGGGCGAGAGGATGGTGAAGACACTGGGTGGTGGGGCGAGAGGATGGTGAAGACACTGGGTGGTGGGTCGAGAGGATGGTGAAGACACTGGGTGGTGGGTCGAGAGGATGGTGAAGACACTGGGTGGTGGGTCGAGGGGATGGTGAAGACACTGGGTGGTGGGTCGAGGGGATGGTGAAGACACTGGGTGGTGGGTCGAGGGGATGGTGAAGACACTGGGTGGTGGGTCGAGGGGATGGTGAAGACACTGGGTGGTGGGTCGAGGGGATGGTGAAGACACTGGGTGGTGGGTCGAGGGGATGGTGAAGACACTGGGTGGTGGGGCGAGAGGAAGGTGAAGACACTGGGTGGTGGGGCGAGAGGATGGTGAAGACACTGGGTGGTGGGGCGAGAGGATGGTGAAGACACTGGGTGGTGGGGCGAGAGGATGGTGAAGACACTGGGTGGTGGGGCGAGAGGATGGTGAAGACACTGGGTGGTGGGGCGAGAGGATGGTGAAGACACTGGGTGGTGGGGCGAGAGGATGGTGAAGACACTGGGTGGTGGGGCGAGAGGATGGTGAAGACACTGGGTGGTGGGGCGAGAGGATGGTGAAGACACTGGGTGGTGGGGCGAGAGGATGGTGAAGACACTGGGTGGTGGGGCGAGAGGATGGTGAAGACACTGGGTGGTGGGGCGAGAGGATGGTGAAGACACTGGGTGGTGGGGCGAGAGGATGGTGAAGACACTGGGTGGTGGGGCGAGAGGATGGTGAAGACACTGGGTGGTGGGGCGAGAGGATGGTGAAGACACTGGGTGGTGGGGCGAGAGGATGGTGAAGACACTGGGTGGTGGGGCGAGAGGATGGTGAAGACACTGGGTGGTGGGGCGAGAGGATGGTGAAGACACTGGGTGGTGGGGCGAGAGGATGGTGAAGACACTGGGTGGTGGGGCGAGAGGATGGTGAAGACACTGGGTGGTGGGGCGAGAGGATGGTGAAGACACTGGGTGGTGGGGCGAGAGGATGGTGAAGACACTGGGTGGTGGGGCGAGAGGATGGTGAAGACACTGGGTGGTGGGGCGAGAGGATGGTGAAGACACTGGGTGGTGATGTTCTGTCACAGCCGCCACACAGATTAGCAACGAAAAACAATATTATAATAGATGTGTTCAATACTATGTTGTTAAAAAATTGTGTAATTGTCACACACACACACAAGCACGCACGCACTCTAGGAGAAGGGGCAGCAAACCAGGCGGCCTTGGAAGGGTTCGAAATTACGAGAGACGAGGTCAAGAGACACCTGTTGGATCTGGATGTGAGAAAGGCTGTTGGTCCAGACGGGATCTCGCCATGGGTATTGAAAGAATGTGCAGAGGCACTTTGCTTGCCACTCTCCATAGTGTATAGTAGGTCACTGGAGACGGGAGACCTACCAGAAATATGGAAGGCGGCTAATGTGGTCCCAATATACAAAAAAGGGTGACAGACAAGAGGCACTGAACTACAGGCCAGTGTCCTTAACTTGTATACCATGCAAGGTGATGGAGAAGATCGTGAGAAAACTTAATAACACATCTGGAGAGAAGGGACTTCGTCCATATTCCCAACATGGGTTCAGGGAGGGTAAATCTTGCCTTACTGGCTTAATAGAATTCTACGATCAGGTGACAAAGATTAAGCAAGAAGGAGAGGGCTGGGCGGACTGCATTTTCTTGGACTGTCGGAAAGCCTTTGACACAGTACCCCATAAGAGGCTGGCACACAAACTGGAGAGACAGGCAGCAGTAACTGGTAAGGTGCTCCAGTGGATAAGGGAGTATCTAAGCAATAGGAAGCAGAGAGTTAGTGAGGGGGTGAGACCTCAGTTTGGCCTGAAGTCACCAGTGGAGTCCCATTAGGTAAGTACAGTGCTCTGTACTGAAAAACATGAAAATATACACATAAAATGAACACAACAAAATATACACCTAAAAATAAACGCACAAAAATAAATACCAAATAATAAATCCATAAGAATAAACATGACAAATAAACACAGAAAATAAACACACAACAAACACAACAATCACAACAAATCGTCCACCCAACAACATCCAGACGCCTCACCGGATGTAAACAATAACATGAAATAAACAAAGACATAAGTTTGGATTATATCTGATATCGTGGCGCCGGTGTCTTGCTGTCACCGGTATCTATTGTAGTTATCTGGTATCATTGATATCTGGGTATCAGTGACACTCTGAGCGAGAGAGCACTACTGCTATGCTAGTATTAGTGGAATACCTCATACCCACACCCATACCCACACCCACACCCATACCCACACCCATACCCACACCCACACCCATACCTATAGCCATACCCATCCTGTGGGAGGGAGCCAGAGAGGCCCACGCTGGAACCAGGCGCTCTACCCCAGCTTTCGTTTCGCTAAAATACTTGTGTGTGGGTTGGAGGAAAGACAAGAGCGAGGGTTGTGGGGTGTAGCGGCGGGGTGGTGGGCAGTGCCCGGGTGTGCCCAAGGTCCATCTATATTTGTCTCATGCTTAAGGTAGGTGTGTGTGTGTGTGTGTGTGTGTGTGTGTGTGTGTGTTAAAAGTTTAAATATAACTTCAGTGTCCTTCGTCTCCTCCAGCGATGTTTGATTCAGTGTGTGTGTACGTGTATGTAGATTTCATGTGCAGTTATCACGATTGTTAAGGTTTTACACTCTTTTGTTCTTTCCATTTTGTGGGAGAGAGCATTCAACTCTGCTTTCTGAAAGGCGGTGAAAGGGTTTAAAAAGTTTCGAAAGACTTTCACCACTCGAACGGTGTGGTTCCAGCTATCCGGTGGCATGTGTGGGGTCTGCGACGCAGCCAATCAGGGGCCCTCGCTTCGCCAACGTCATGAGCATACAGCTAATCAGGAGCCGCGGCTGGTGACGTCACGCCCTTCCGTCCAATCCGGGCCGCACCTCGTGACGTCACGCGCGTAACCGTAAATGAAAGAGTTCCCGGTAGCATTCACGGAGTAATTATTCACCAACCAGAGCAATGGCGGCCTTTTCGGCGTTGTTCAGGGGTATGTGTGTGTCCTACTCACGATGACTGATGAAGATTAAGCCACCCAAGAGGTGGCATGAGTAAGGAACCATGCTTTACTCATGCATGGATGAATAGTGCCACGTCTTATGGGTATAAGTAGTCCAGGAGTGGTTCGTAAGTGGCAGATGTTTGGAGTGAATGTGGTGTTTGGTCGTGTAACATCTTGAAGGGTATTCTGGGTATCCGGGGTATCTGTGTTAAAGGGCGGGGGGGGGGGGGGTGGAGGGGGGGAGTTATGAAGGGCATGAGTAAGGTGGTGCAGGAACCGGGCCCCGGTGTGTGTGTGTGTATGTGTGGATAACGAAGGCCCCCCAGTGTGTGTGGATAACGGAGGCCCCCCCAGTGTGTGTAGGTAACGGGGGGCCCCTGTGTGTGTGTGGGTAACGGGGGGGCCCCTGTGTGTATGTGGGTAACGGGGGGCCCCTGTGTGTGTGTGGGTAACGGGGGGCCCCTGTGTGTGTGTGGATAACGGGGGGGCCCCTGTGTGTGTGTGGGTAACGGGGGGCCCCTGTGTGTGTGAGGGTAACGGGGGGCCCCTGTGTGTGTGTGTGTGTTAACGGGGCCGCCTGTGCCGCCCAGACGACTCACCAGGAGGTCGCAGTATTCATCTGGGCTTCTTAGAAGTAGTAGTAGTAGTAGTACCAAAAGCGTTCTTCTTAGAATGCTTTTGGCACTTCGTTGAAATTCTATGCCTTTCACTGCTTCTTTGGAATGCTGTATTCATTAGTACTTCTCTGAACTAGTATGTCCTTCACTACTATTCTGAAATCCTATGGTCCGCATTGCTTTCTTTGGAAAGCTCTATTCTTTAGCCCTTCTTCAAAATACTAAGTTCTTTAGTACCTTTCTTACCTATTTGACATCAGAACCAGTGCCCGACCCTCATCCTTGCCTTAACGGTACACGATACTATATATACCATCCCTTCAAGCTAATATATTTCATTTCAGATTCAATACCGTAGCCTCTTAAGTTCACACACCAGGGGCCAGAGTCACGAAGCAGCTAAGGCTTCGAAAGGCTTACGAACCTGTACATCTTTTCTCAATCTTTGGCGACTTTGTTTACAGTTATTAAACAGTTAATGAGCTCCGAAGCACCAGGAGGCTGTTTATATCAATAACAACAGTCTATTGGGCACTTTTCATGCGTGTAAACTGTTTAATAAATGTAACCAAAACCGTCAAAGATTGAGGAAAAATGTACACGTTCGTAAGTACTTGCGTAACTGCTTCGTGAATCTGTCACCTGGTGTCGGAGTCGATGTGAGGTCACTTGTTCCCAGTGAACAAGGGATGTTTAGGAGGAGATGGAAGTTGACGAACAGGCACATGGGTGGAACACGAGGCGTCTGGCTGTGTGGGTGTTCCCCTCTTCCCCTCTCTTAGATTCAATATAGGTTATAGTGGGTACGAAACACAAGACGGAGCATGTGGAGTGTGTGAGACGTCCAGGAAGTTGCGTTCCGTAGAGTCCACGCTACGGGGGAGTGGGGAGAGAGGTCACAAGGAGCAGCAGGGGAGCCGTTCGTCATGCTGGAACACCTGATCTTCCTCATACTTCAACAGCTGTCGTTCCTTACACTGGTGTGACTGTCGTTCCTTACACTGGTGTGACTGTCGTTCCTTACACTGGTACAGAAGTCGCTCCTCAGGCTGTAACACGGTCTGACTGTGTGCCTTTTCTATGCCTGACACTATACCTCCTGCACCATCAGTAGCCTGACCGGGTCAGGTGAGTGGTGGGTCGAGAGGATGGTGAAGACACTGGGTGGTGGGTCGAGAGGATGGTGAAGACACTGGGTGGTGGGGCGAGAGGATGGTGAAGACACTGGGAGGTGGGGCGAGAGGATGGTGAAGACACTGGGTGGTGGGGCGAGAGGATGGTGAAGACACTGGGTGGTGGGGCGAGAGGATGGTGAAGACACTGGGTGGTGGGTCGAGGGGATGGTGAAGACACTGGGTGGTGGGTCGAGGGGATGGTGAAGACACTGGGTGGTGGGTCGAGAGGATGGTGAAGACACTGGGTGGTGGGGCGAGAGGATGGTGAAGACACTGGGTGGTGGGGCGAGAGGATGGTGAAGACACTGGGTGGTGGGTCGAGAGGATGGTGAAGACACTGGGTGGTGGGTCGAGAGGATGGTGAAGACACTGGGTGGTGGGTCGAGGGGATGGTGAAGACACTGGGTGGTGGGTCGAGGGGATGGTGAAGACACTGGGTGGTGGGTCGAGGGGATGGTGAAGACACTGGGTGGTGGGTCGAGGGGATGGTGAAGACACTGGGTGGTGGGTCGAGGGGATGGTGAAGACACTGGGTGGTGGGTCGAGGGGATGGTGAAGACACTGGGTGGTGGGGCGAGAGGAAGGTGAAGACACTGGGTGGTGGGGCGAGAGGATGGTGAAGACACTGGGTGGTGGGGCGAGAGGATGGTGAAGACACTGGGTGGTGGGGCGAGAGGATGGTGAAGACACTGGGTGGTGGGGCGAGAGGATGGTGAAGACACTGGGTGGTGGGGCGAGAGGATGGTGAAGACACTGGGTGGTGGGGCGAGAGGATGGTGAAGACACTGGGTGGTGGGGCGAGAGGATGGTGAAGACACTGGGTGGTGGGGCGAGAGGATGGTGAAGACACTGGGTGGTGGGGCGAGAGGATGGTGAAGACACTGGGTGGTGGGGCGAGAGGATGGTGAAGACACTGGGTGGTGGGGCGAGAGGATGGTGAAGACACTGGGTGGTGGGGCGAGAGGATGGTGAAGACACTGGGTGGTGGGGCGAGAGGATGGTGAAGACACTGGGTGGTGGGGCGAGAGGATGGTGAAGACACTGGGTGGTGGGGCGAGAGGATGGTGAAGACACTGGGTGGTGGGGCGAGAGGATGGTGAAGACACTGGGTGGTGGGGCGAGAGGATGGTGAAGACACTGGGTGGTGGGGCGAGAGGATGGTGAAGACACTGGGTGGTGGGGCGAGAGGATGGTGAAGACACTGGGTGGTGGGGCGAGAGGATGGTGAAGACACTGGGTGGTGGGGCGAGAGGATGGTGAAGACACTGGGTGGTGGGGCGAGAGGATGGTGAAGACACTGGGTGGTGGGGCGAGAGGATGGTGAAGACACTGGGTGGTGATGTTCTGTCACAGCCGCCACACAGATTAGCAACGAAAAACAATATTATAATAGATGTGTTCAATACTATGTTGTTAAAAAATTGTGTAATTGTCACACACACACACACAAGCACGCACGCACTCTAGGAGAAGGGGCAGCAAACCAGGCGGCCTTGGAAGGGTTCGAAATTACGAGAGACGAGGTCAAGAGACACCTGTTGGATCTGGATGTGAGAAAGGCTGTTGGTCCAGACGGGATCTCGCCATGGGTATTGAAAGAATGTGCAGAGGCACTTTGCTTG
The DNA here is from genome assembly GCF_040958095.1 of Procambarus clarkii. NCBI lineage: Eukaryota > Metazoa > Arthropoda > Malacostraca > Decapoda > Cambaridae > Procambarus > Procambarus clarkii. The sequence goes on along the minus strand of NC_091177.1, from coordinate 647,807 downwards.
CCACTCTCCATAGTGTATAGTAGGTCACTGGAGACGGGAGACCTACCAGAAATATGGAAGGCGGCTAATGTGGTCCCAATATACAAAAAAGGGTGACAGACAAGAGGCACTGAACTACAGGCCAGTGTCCTTAACTTGTATACCATGCAAGGTGATGGAGAAGATCGTGAGAAAACTTAATAACACATCTGGAGAGAAGGGACTTCGTCCATATTCCCAACATGGGTTCAGGGAGGGTAAATCTTGCCTTACTGGCTTAATAGAATTCTACGATCAGGTGACAAAGATTAAGCAAGAAAGAGAGGGCTGGGCGGACTGCATTTTCTTGGACTGTCGGAAAGCCTTTGACACAGTACCCCATAAGAGGCTGGCACACAAACTGGAGAGACAGGCAGCAGTAACTGGTAAGGTGCTCCAGTGGATAAGGGAGTATCTAAGCAATAGGAAGCAGAGAGTTAGTGAGGGGGTGAGACCTCAGTTTGGCCTGAAGTCACCAGTGGAGTCCCATTAGGTAAGTACAGTGCTCTGTACTCGGTCCAATCCTGTTTCTGATATACGTAAATGATCTCCCGGAGGGTATAGCATATATATGATTCCTTGTATGTATATATATACAAGGAATCATTTAGGAGATGAAATTCTTCGAGTCAGAAAGAGAGAGAGACTTGGGGCATTGATATCACGCCAAACCTGTCCCCCTGAAGCCCATATCAAGAGGATAACATCAGCGGCATACGCCTGGTTGGCCAAGATAAGAACGGCATTTATAAACTTATGTAAGGAATCATTCAAAACTTTGTTTACCACATATGTCAGACCATTCCTCGAGTATGCAACTCCAGCATGGAGTCCATATCTAGTCAAGCATAAGACTAAACTGGAGAAGGTTCAAAGGTTTGCCACCAGATTAGTACCCGAACTGAGAGGTACGAGCTACGAGGAGAGACTACGGAAGTTACACCTCACGTCGCTGGAAGACAGAAGAGTTAGAGGGGGACATGATCACCACATACAAGATTCTCAAAGGAATATATAGGGTAGATAAGGACATGCTATTTAACACAAGGGGGGCACGCACTAGGGGACACGGGTGGAAACTTAGTACCCAAATGAGCCACAGAGATAATAGAAAGAACTTTTTTAGTGTCAAGAGTGGTTGACAAATGGAATGCATTAGGAAGTGATGTGGTGGAGGCTGACTCCATACACAGTTTCAAGTGTAGATATGATAGAGCCTAGTAGGCTCAGGAACCTGTACACCAGTTGATTGACAGTTGATAGGCGGGACCAAAGAGCCAGAGCTCAAGTAGGTGAGTACAACTAGGTGAGTAGGTAAGCAGACAAGAGCAACTGAACCAGACTAGCTACACAAACATTTCATTAAATGTCAGCACTGTGGAGAAATGCCCGACAGACCACTAGACCATTATCTAACACAGTGCATAGTTACAAACCCACTGAAGATTTCAACTGAGATTCAACAGAGCAGAAGAAATTGTTAAACACATGGGGCAAAATGCTACTGAAGCGACCATACGAGTCATAAATACTCGTACTCCGCCTAAGTAAAACAGAAACAAGTAACAGTTAGTGAGCCAGCCAGAGGCTTAGGGCCCGCGCAGGAATATCTCTGCAAAAAAAAAAACCCTCAGACATCACCTTCAGTGTAATATAAGCCTATCATTAGGAGCCTCAGAGATCCCTTAGAACAGCTGAATTTCATCTTCAAACACCAACATGAACTCAAGTTAAGAAACATTTTATCTTTAAACTGTCCTAAGTATCTGAGAGAGTGCCAAGTGGGATGAGGGAGTACTTGGCAGGAAGGAAACGAAAGGTCACAGTGAGAGATATCAGAGAGGTCAGAAGCAAGTTAGTTTCATCAGTGTCGCCACGGTAGCCACCTTACAGATAACACCTCTCATATCAGTGTTTACTCCTCATGTAAACGAATTTAAAATGATCACGACACAGAAGGAATGTGGAATATTGCAGAATTTCCGAGACACGCCACAGAGGGGACCGGGAAAATGGCTACTGAACCTTAACAAAACAAAAAATAAGGTTATAAGAATACAAAGAAAACGGTGTGAGAAGACAGCGAAAGTAATACTGATTGATTGATGATTGATTGATTGATGAAGATTAAGCCACCCAAGTGGTGGCACGGGCATGAATAGCCCGTAAGTTGTGGCCCTTTTGAGCCATTACCAGTATCAAAAGATGATACTGGAGATCTGTGGAGGCGCAACTGCACCCTGCGTGACGGGAGATGTCTCCCGGACCAAGTGGTGACCAAATGGTGGTGAATGTTGGAAGTAATACTGGAATTTGCTTTCCCTTTATTATGCATCAGAAAAGGGTGAAAGGTCTCCTGGTAGATATAATCCTAAATTTATCGCCAGAGGCGCTCTCGTAAACACAGCAGCGTGCGCTCTACGTACCAAACTGGCGAATGTCCTGAATAGTAATTAGCAACTCGGGCTAAGAATCCTAAACGCTATACACAACCTACGTGAGGCCAATTTTGAGTATGCATCGCCGGACTAGAACCAACATCTTTAAACAGCACAAAATAAAACTTGAAAAATGTCCAAAGATTTGCCTGAATGCTCATTCTAGGGAATTGAATTATGAGAAAAGATCTCGGGATGTGGACGGCGCCACTCTGGAGGAGAGCGGAAGCACTTGGGCACGATTCTGATATTTAAGATTCTAAGCGGAACTACCAAACTCCACAAGACAGCGACGTTCAAAGCGAGGAACAGATGGAAAAAAGTGATAGAAACTAGGTAAACAAATGTAACACAGGGATGTTACAAAGAACTTCTTTAGTACATAAATAGAATGAGTCACATGTACGCGCGGTTGAATCAAACTAAATACACAGTTTTATATGTCATTAGGGTGGGGCTAAGGAACCTAGGCTCGACCCTGTATGCCCATCTATACGACTACACACATAGCAACAAACTAACAAAATGAAGTAGTATATTTTTTCAAAGAATGTTTTAAAAGTAGTAGTAATAATCTCATTCATGGGTTGACGGTGTGCAGCTGATGCCGTGCTGGTTACCTATAAGGCGGGTCTCAAGAGCTGACCTTCATTCCGTGCAGACAGCGACTTAGGGCCTCACAGGTGAGCAGATGCGGAAAATAACTTCAAAGACTTGTGTTTGCTCAAGAGGAAGGAGCTTACATAGCTCTAAAAATCAAATACAAGAAAGTACAGTCTAGAACACAAAAGCATACGTATATACGCATGTACGCGCCCATACAAGTAGAGGAAGACACGCTCAGGCATACACGAGCGCTGACGCATACGCGATCATGGATTCACAAGTGCTGAAACAGACACACGCACACATGCATACGCAAGCGCTGGCACAAACACACTCATGCATATGAAAGCTGTGACACAGACACTCTACGCATATACAAGTGCTGACACAGACACGCACACATACACGTGCTTATACGCACACAAGCTCTGACACAGCCATTCACACGTGGTGACACAGACACACACGCATACAGACGTGCTGACAGTGCATACTAAGACAGGTCCCTGGCAGGCAGCACCAGGAACGACTCCGTCAGCATAAAGAGCTGATCCTGTAGCATCCGTTAACTGGATTTCTGTCCAGCTTGCTGTTTTCAATGTGCCTTTTATCCATATCTTTCTTCTGTTTGTCTTTCTCTTAGAAAAAATATTAAAGGAATACAAGAAACGGAGGACGTAACAACAACAAAAAGAGAGAACGTATAAGGTAAATAAAGAAGTATGAAAGTGAAGTAAAGAAGAAATTATGAAAAGTAAGGTAATGCAACCGCATGAGTCATATCTGGAAGCACTAGGAGCGGAATTAGCAGCGCCTGAAGAGTTATTGGGAATTTCCTTGGGCAAAGAGAGGGAGACAAAGAGTTCCGGTGGTGGGCGGGCGTGGGAGGTCGTCGAGGTCAGTGGGCGCGTGGCGACGGCCGCCCAACAATACCCGGGGTCAAAGTGTCACGAGGACCATACCCATATTTGTTTGGATTTGCCTCCCGTCTCCGTTTTCTAAAAGTTTGGCGGAGGTTCCTGTGTCCCAGATTCGTTTTTCGTTTGGTTGCGCTTAATTTTTTTTTTCCACCACAAAGATACATGATCACAAATGCTAGATACATTTAATTCGCCAGCAACAGGAGTGGTAGCTTCACCTCTGTAAGTGTTGTTGTTTTTGAAACAGTGTTTGCTAAGTGCTTGGCGACCCCAGCCTTCCATCTCGGGAAGGGAGCGTCGGATTCCCGACCAGCATCAGGAGCCAACTGGAAGACTACAAACACCAAGTGAACCCGGATGATATTATAGGAGCCTGGCCTCCTGTGAACAAAAGTTGTTTACTAACGGTAGACTAGGGAAGGTCTTCCTCAACTCAAGCCCAATCAGGCAAAAACGCAATATATTCGTGTGACCTCCGGGGAAGCAAGAGCCAGATGCCCGCCGTGTTTAGAGGCAAGCGAGGAGCCCACCAGTCCCGCTGACCTCCAGTATCACCTAACGGCCAAGTCGGCGCCGGAAACCCCCTTCTGACTCCTCCCTCCTCAACCAAACCTCTGGCCTAAGATCTAACCGGAAAACTGAAACTTCTATCAACATTTCCGGTGCAGCCCGTTCTTGCGAGCGTTCCCAACGCCAAGAAACTGTCGTACTAATGTACCCCTAACCTATCTAACTAAAGGACCCACGAACAGAAAACGGGACACATGTCAATTTCGCAGGCCACTACCATTTTCATGTACATCAGTATTTGGCCTTAGGGAACGTATACGTCAAAAAGCGACGTGCTACAAACAGAACAGGATGTCCTGTGACCCAAGGCAATATGGGTGTCAGGCGTCCTGTCAATCTTGCCTGTTGTTCAAAGAGGCACAATATGCAAAAATCGCCACACGTTTCCGGTCGTCAAGGTTGAAACAGGAGTCCGTTCCTTTACTGCCACCTGAAGGCCTCTCATTATCCTCGTATTATATCGATTCAAATCTGCCTCGAGCTTTTCCTGGTCAATGAACCTCGATCGCCATAGGCTGCCAATCAATCAATAATCTGATTGACGAATTCCTTATTTATTGGTTGCAAATTCAAGTAGATTTATTATACAAGAGAAATTACAGAATGGCTTTACTAATAAATTCCTGACTAAGTCCTGACCTGGCCTGACCACAATCATTCATGAACCTGCTGTCTTGTCTCCGTACATTAAGCTAGACACAAACTTTTCCTATTAACAAAGGTAAATCTGGCTTGAGCAACTTATCATTCCATGACAAGATGACAACAATCAAACAGGATAGAGAGGGCTGGGCCGACTGCATTTTTCTGGATTGCCGGAAAGTTTTTGACACTGTTCGTCACAAGGGACTCCTATGTGAACTCGAAAAACAGGCTGGTGTATCAGCAGAAGAGATAGTCATAATAAGAGCAGCGTTATCAGAATGGAGAGAGGTAACGAGGTGAGGACCTCACGGCTCGGGTAGAGCCCATCCTGTTCCTAATATATGTAAACGATCTAACAGAGAAAGTAGGCTCATTCTTATCTATGTTTGCTGACGGGGGCGCACACGCACGCACGCGCGCGCGGCCCCAGCATGGAGCCCGTACCTTATCAAGCACAAGGCGAAGCTGGAAAAAGTTCAGAGGTATGCCACTAGAATAGTCCCAGAACTAAGAGACATGAGTTACGAGGAAAGGCTGCTGGAAATGCACCTTACGACACTGGAAGACAGAAGAGTAAGGGGAGACATGATCCCTACCTATAAAATCCTCAGGGGAATTGACAGGGTAGACAAGGATAAACTATTCAACACTGGTGGTACGCGAACAAGGGGACACAGGTGGAAACTGAATGCCCAAATGAGCCACAGGGACGTTAGAAAGAACTATTTCAGTGTCAGAGTAGTTAACAGGTGGAATGCATTAGGCAGTGATGTGGTGGAGGCTGACTCCATACACAGTTTCAAATGTAGATATGATAGAGCCCAATAGGCTCAGGAATCTGCACACCAGTTGATTGACAATTGAGAGGCGGGACCAAAGAGCCAAAGCTCAGCCCCCGCAAGCACAAATAGGTGAGTACAAATAAGTGAGTACACACACAGGTACAACTAGATGAATACACATAGGTACACACAATTAATGCAAATTTGGTCTGCCTTTGGTGAATGGCCTCAACCGAGTCATTCATCAGCCTCAGGTGACTGGAGTGATTTTCCTCTCACCTTACCAGCCCCTTCCCCTGAGGCTTCGAAACTTCAGGCAGAGATCACCTGGCTCTCACGCTGTAAACTACAATAATGATGGTGGAATCAGATGAAAGTTGAGATGGGAGGTCCGTGTCTTTCTGTCCGAATCAGAACGTGTCGACTGCTATTCGAACTAGCTAGTATCTACCTTTTTTTCCTATCTAGTCCGTGTCTACCTTTTTTCCTATCTAGCCCGTGTCTACCTTTTTTCCTATCTAGCCCGTGTCTACCATCTTTCCGAACCGGGCTGTGTCTACCATCTTTCCGAACCGGTCCGTGTCTACCATCTTTCCGAACCGGTCCGTGTCTCCTCCTTTCCGAGCCGGCCCATGCCTTCCTCTTTCTTCCAAATCATTTATTTCAAATTTTGTCATTAATGAAATTGTTAGAACCCAATATATATCTTGTTTACTCACATAGTTCATCTAACTGCACCTTCATCAATCCTCTCCACTCCTCAGTGTACCTTTCCTAAGACATCCCGTCTTTCGAACGCATGTAAATGTAACTTTCTTACTTAGCCTGTCTCCTTAGGGAAGGGTTCTAATACCCGGAATTACCTTAAGTAATGTTTTCCACTGTGCACGTTCAAAGAGTTCAGAATTGAACTGCATGATGACGATGCCTCACAAGGGTAAGAGAAAAAAAGAGCTGCTTGCCGTGGCTGGGGGTTCGGACCCCGACGGTCCCTGGAAACACAAACCGAAACTGTCCATTTTCCGCGTGTTACAACTTGTAATAAAGTTGTTACATCTTGGCTTAACGTCTTTATGACGTATTAGAACGTTGTTACAACTTGCTATATTGGTTGTTATAACTGGTTAGGAGGTGTTAAAACTTGTTCGAACGTTGTACTAACGTCGTAGTTTCGGTGTGTGTTTAGCGGAGTGGAAGTGGTTGGGCATCGTTCCTTCCCTCCTTCATTTTGCCGGTCATGGGCATCATATATTTTTTCTAAGTGCTGTTTAGTCCTGCTGGCCTGACGCTTTCTGCTATTTATTATATTATCTTACGTGGCTAATAAGCAATCACTGGTGAGCAACCAATCACTAATCAATAACCAATTGCTGGTCAACAACTAATCACTGGTATACAACTAATCACTAGACAACAACCAATTACTTGTCAACAACCCAACACTGGCCAATAACACTGTATAATTAATATACCTGGTATACAAAAAGAATATACTTGTTATAGTCTTAAAACATAATCACCAGCAATAAATGGACAATATTGTCTTTACCACCAAAAAAAATATAAAATATACTTTGTATAAATATTTACACAATGTACTCGGTATAATTTTGTATTATTATTATTTTTTTTTCCATAGGTGGGTGCAGGAACAGACGACTGCTGACTCCTGTTAGCAGGCTGAGAGCGTTACCTTCCCATAGATCATGGTAAGCCTTACCCTTCTAATTTCCCTGGAACACGAACCGCCAGTCATCTAACAACCAGGTATCCAATCACTGCTGGGTGAACGGAGGCGTACAGTTAAGGATTAGCGCCTAGTCAATCCTCCCCGGTCTAGCGCCTAGTCAATCCTCCCCGGCCAGGATACGAACCCAGGCCAAATACTTGATGGCCCAGAATATTGACAGAAAACAGCTTTGGGTAACTGGAAAACGTGTGCGCGGAAGCCATTGCGGGCACTGTAGCGTTCTCTCAGAAACCTGCTCCCGCGCTTTTGTTAGTCCAGCCCGACCTAGGCGACCTCCCTCGGCCACCTCCCTCGGCCACCTCCCTCGGCCACCTCCCTCGGCCACCTCCCTCGGCCACCTCCCTCGGCCACCACCTATGTACGTCCAGTCCACACTACAGTGTCTCCTGATCTCTCGGGATCCACCGTCGGGATGGGGGAGGGTACACCGAGGTGTCGAGGGGGTTTATGGAGATGGTTGTGGTAAGCGGGGGATGTGGGATTTCAATAATCCTTCTGTGGGATTATTGTGGCTCTGGGGGTCCGGGAAGGGTTGATGGCTTTATAAACATACTTGGAGGGGTGCAGTTATTTCCCAGGGAGTCTATAAATGTCAATATTTCTTTAAACACTTAACTTAGGCCTACCCCGACCAGCCTATGTCCGTTCCGTACCAAGACCATGTTGGGTGAGCCCTAAGCATCTGGCCTCCAACTTTGGACAGTTTCATATAGTATAGATTCATGAGGCATCGGTTGAGGGGAGGGGGTTATTGCGCACCCCATACCCGTCTTGTGGGTGGTGGTGTGCACTCCAAACCTGTCTTGTGGGAGGTAATGTGACTCCATACCCGTCTTGTGGGTGGGTTGTGGACCCTATACCCGTCTTGTGGGTGGGTTGTGGACCCTATACCCGTCTTGTGGGTGGGTTATGGACCCTATACCCGTCTTGTGGGTGGGTTGTGGACCCTATACCCGTCTTGTGGGTGGGTTGTGGACCCTATACCCGTCTTGTGGGTGGGTTGTGGACCCTATACCCGTCTTGTGGGTGGGTTGTGGACCCTATAATCGTCTTATGGGTGGGTTGTGGACCCTATACCCGTCTTGTGGGTAGGTTGTGGACCCTATACCCGTCTTGTGGGTGGGTTGTGGACCCTATACCCGTCTTGTGGGTGGGTTGTGGACCCTATACCCGTCTTGTGGGTGGGTTGTGGACCCTATACCCGTCTTGTGGGTGGGTTGTGGACCCTATACCCGTCTTGTGGGTGGGTTGTGGACCCTATACCCGTCTTGTGGGTGGGTTGTGGACCCTATACCCGTCTTGTGGGTGGGTTGTGGACCCTATACCCGTCTTGTGGGTGGGTTGTGGACCCTATACCCGTCTTGTGGGTGGGTTGTGGACCCTATACCCGTCTTGTGGGTGGGTTGTGGACCCTATACCCGTCTTGTGGGTGGGTTGTGGACCCTATAATCGTCTTGTGGGTGGGTTGTGGACCCTATAATCGTCTTGTGGGTGGGTTGTGGACCCTATAATCGTCTTGTGGGTGGGTTGTGGACCCTATAATCGTCTTGTGGGTGGGTTGTGGACCCTATAATCGTCTTGTGGGTGGGTTGTGGACCCTATAATCGTCTTGTGGGTGGGTTGTGGACCCTATAATCGTCTTGTGGGTGGGTTGTGGACCCTATAATCGTCTTGTGGGTGGGTTGTGGACCCTATACCCGTCTTGTGGGTGGGTTGTGGACCCTATACCCGTCTTGTGGGTGGGTTGTGGACCCTATACCCGTCTTGTGGGTGGGTTGTGGACCCTATACCCGTCTTGTGGGTGGTATTGTGCACCACCAGAGTAGCTCGGGAGGTGCACAGAGGTAGAGTAGCTCGGACACTGAGTGACAGCCGCAGGACTCACTTGCTGGTGGAGCATCCCGGTCTTTGTCAACGTTGATCGCTCGCCCTTTGTTCCCAGCTGGGAGAGTTAGTTTTTGTGTGTGCCCGACCTTCCCCTCCTTCCTCCCTCTTCCTCGCTTCGTAGACGCCCGCCTTCCCCCCACTCCTTGTAGACGCCCGCCTTCCCCCCACTCCTTGTAGACGCCCGCCTTCCCCCACTCCTTGTAGACGCCTGCCTTCCCCCACTCCTTGTAGACGCCCGCCTTCCCCCACTCCTTGTAGGCGCCAGCCTTCTCCCACTCATTGTAGGCGCCAGCCTTCCCCAACTCCTTGTAAACTCTTACCTCTCACCTCCCTCTTTTGTACATCTACAACGATGGCATTTGACAGTCGCTGTACAAGGTTTCTACACGAGAAATCCAACTGTCTAAATCGACTCTTTTTTTTTTGTTCTAGAACTTTTATCCGTTTGTGTTGAAGTGCCTTGAAGGAAGAAAGGTTGGGGCGGGCCGCTGTGTGTATTGTTTCAGAGACCTGTCATGTTGCCTGGCAGACTTTGCCTGTTGCAAGCCACGCGGTTCTGGTTTCTACCCCGGTGTGAGACCTCCTGTCACTTCTTGTCCGTGGTGTTCTCTAGAGAGCTATGGGAGGAGTAGCTGCTGCTCAAGGTACTTGCTCTAAACTTTCATCAGCAAAGGACCAACCTGCTTTTTGTTGCATTACAAAGACTAGGAAGTCTGCACGACGTAAAGGTTGGCTGCAGTGGACGTGAAGGTGCAGCGAGATAAACAAATATATTGATTAAATCTCTTCACACAGATATTATTATTATTATTATTGCTGCTACCACCACCACCACTACCACCACTACTACTACTACTACTATTATTATTATTAACGATCCCCCAATAGCGGACTACTCCCTGGGTCACTAGAGACATGATCCTTGACCCGGGTGAGTGCCATCATGACCTCCAGCAATGGCTAGTACGTGATATCACTTGCGGGCGTGGCTAAAGCAGGCGTGGCTAGTGCAGGCGTGGCTAGAGCAGGCGTGGCTAGTAAAGGCGTGGCTAGTGCAGGCGTGGCTAGAGCAGGCGTGGCTAGTAAAGGCGTGGCTAGTGCAGGCGTGGCTAGTGTAGGCGTGGCTAGTGCAGGCGTGGCTAGTGCAGGCGTGGCTAGTGCAGGCGTGGCTAGTGCAGGCGTGGCTAGACCAGGCCCCACACGCAATAGAACACTTCCCTGGCAGGTGACCCACTTCCATGTAGAGAAGTAGGCCACACAGCTGAGTGAAGAGTTTCGCTTAGAGGAAATGTGATACAATTTGGCTAACAACGTGAAATATAATTCGAACTTGATTGGATTTGGGTCCAGCAACCGCGTCCTTGAGGCCTGCTTGGGGCAGGAGAGAGCCAGGCCCCTGGGGGCGCGGGGCGGTGCTAGTCATGTCCTAGAGTTGGGTCCTGTGTATTAAACGCGCTTGTCCTGCTTGTCCTCACGCACCCTCAGCTGCACGCCGCTAAACAGGATGTGTTCCGCGGTCGGTCATTTTTGTCCAGGAACTATACGACGACCGATGTTTATACTGGCTGCGAGTGCGTCCACTCTCCTGTGCCTGTAGGAGTTGTCTGGTGGTGTGGACGACGCATCTGGGCACTGGGAGTGAAGGACTAACACGCTGGTGAGTGGAGTGCCGCTAAAGGACACTCCTCTCGCAACCAATAGAGCCATTATGGTTAATAATTGCCACCTTCTGCCCCCTTCCTCCCTCCCTCCCTCCATCCACCAGGAGTGCCAGAGGTCACCCGGAGCAGGTGCTCGCAGCTACTGTGCCATGACACAGTCAAATGGCTCAGCTGAAGCGTGATCCATAGAAGCGAACACTGTATATGGCCAACACAAAAAAATTTAGCGTTATCAAGGTTGGAATTGTGGGTTTAAAATCGTCGCTGCATCAGTGTAGATATCACTTGAGTGATACCAGTGATTAATTACTGGTTTGTTCTGAGGATTTATAAGAGACGGCTTTAGCGTGTACCTTCAACGGCCTTGCTTCTTGCGGGTCGGCGTTCGATCCCCGATGGCCTAAATAGTTGGGCACCGTTCCTTTCCTCCGGCCATATTTTTTAGCTCCTTGTCCACATATTCCAGCCATTTGGCATATATATCCCAGCTCCGTCATATATCCCAGCTCCGTCATATATCCCAAATGTTTGAAGTTTTTGATATGATTGACTTGCTATCCTGGACCACTACGGTCTCCTGGACCACTACGGTCTCCTGGACCACTACGGTCTCCTGGACCACTACGGTCTCCTGGACCACTACGGTCTCCTGGACCACTACGGTCTCCTGGACCACTACGGTCTCCTGGACCACTATGGTCTCCTGGACCACTCCGGTCTCCTGGACCACTCCGGTCTCCTGGACCACTCCGGTCTCCTGGACCACTACGGTCTCCTGGACCACTCCGGGCTCCTGGACCACTCCGGGCTCCTGGACCAGTCCGGGCTCCTGGACCAGTCCGGTCTCCTGGACCACTACGGTCTCCAGGACCACTCCGGTCTCCAGGACCACTCCGGTCTCCAGGACCACTCCGGTCTCCTGGACCAGTGCGGTCTCCTGGACCAGTGCGGTCTCCAGGACCAGTGCGGTCTCCTGGACCAGTGCGGTCTCCTGGACCAGTGCGGTCTCCAGGACCACTGCGGTCTCCTGGACCAGTGCGGTCTCCAGGACCACTGCGGTCTCCTGGACCAGTGCGGTCTCCTGGACCAGTGCGGTCTCCTGGACCAGTGCGGTCTCCTGGACCAGTGCGGTCTCCTGGACCACTGCGGTCTCCTGGACCACTGCGGTCTCCAGGACCAGTGCGGTCTCCTGGACCACTATGGTCTCCTGGACCACTGCGGTCTCCTGGACCAGTGCGGTCTCCTGGACCACTGCGCTTGGTTTATCGCCACCCTTCTTAGTGCAGAGATTTCTCCTTGCTCTCTTGTGAAAACCTCCTAGTATTTCCTGTTGAGTTTTTCACACACTACTTTGTCATTCTCTGTGTACCCATTCTCTCCCTTTTTCAGTTTCGTTACCCGTTCTTTCACTATTGTTTTCCTCCTGATGTGGTTGCATAGCAGTTTAGGTTGGGTCTTGACTTTATTTGCTATGTCATTTTCATACTGCTTCTCTCCTCACAATGAGGTACCCATTCCTGGCCTTCGGGTATCTCTCTCTCTCTCTCTCTCTCTCTCTCTCTCTCTCTCTCTCTCTCTCTCTCTCTCTCTCTCTCTCTCTCTCTCTCTCTCTCTCTCTCTCTCTGCTCTCTGGTGTTTTGTTATTTCTCTAGTTTCTCCATGTCCTTGTGCTTAGCTGCCTTGCTTCCTTACATGCCTGATTGAACCACGGATTCCCCTTTTCCTTTATTTTTTTCCTGGGCCGGGATAAATTTGTTTTCTGCCTCTTGACACTTCTGGGTGATGTAGTCCATCAGGCCTTGTACACTTTCTTCTTAGTTCTGTCTCCCATGTGTGTGTGTGTGTGTGTGTATATGTGTGTGTGTACTCACCTAGTTGTGTTTGCGGGGCTTGAACTTTGGTTCTTTGGTGACCCCTCTCAACCGTCAATCAACTGGTGTACAGGTTCCTGAGCCTACTGGGCTCTATCATATCTACATTTGAAACTGTGCATGGAGTCAGCCTCCACCACATCAATGCCTAATGCATTCCATCTGTTAACTACTCTGACACTGAAAGAGTTCTTTTTAACGTCCCTGTGGCTCATTTGGGTACTCTGTTTCCACCTGTGTCCCCTTGTTCGCATACCACCCGTGTTAAACAGTTTATCTATCCTGTCAATTCCTCTGAGAATTTTGTAGGTAGTGATCATGTCTCCCCTTACTCTTCTGTCTTCTAGTGTCGTGAGGTGCATTTCTCGCAGCCTTTCTTCGTAACTCATGCCTCTTAGTTCTGGGACTAGCCTAGTGGCATATCTCTGAACTTTTTCAAGCTTCGCCTTGTGCTTGACAATTTACGGGCTCCATGCTGGGGCCGCATACTCCAGGATTGGTCTTACATATGTGGTTTACAAGGTTCTGAATGATTCCTCACACAGATTGCTGAAGGCAGTTCTGATGTTAGCCAGCCTTGCATACGCCGCAGATGTCATTCTTTTGATATGGACTTCAGGAGACAGGGTTGGTGTGATATCAACTCCTAGATCCTTCTCTCTGTCCGTTTCATGAAGGACTTCATCTCCCATTCAGTATCCTGTGTCTGGCCTCCTGTTTCCACTGCCTGGTTTCATTACCTTACATTTACTAGGGTTGAACTTTAGTAGCTATTTGTTAGACCATTCCTGCAGTCTGTCTAGGTCATCTTGTAGTCTCATACTATCTTCCTCCGTCTTAATCTTCCTCATAATTTTTGCATCATCAGCAAACAATGAGAGGACTGATTCTATACCATCTGGAAGATCATTTACACATATAAGAAACAGTATGGGTCCAAGGACTGAACCCTGCGGAACTCCACTGGTGACGTCTCGCCAATCTGAGACGTCATCTCGCACAGTGACTCGCTGCCTTCTGTTACTTAAGTACTCCCTTATCCAATGTAATACCTTCCCTTTCACTCCTGCCTACATCTCCAGCTTTCGCACTAGTCTCTGGTGTGGCACTGTGTCAAAGGCTTTCTGGCAATCCAAAAATATGCAATCTGTCCACCCCTCTCTTTCTTGTCTGATTCTTGTTGCCTGATCGTAGAATTCAATTAATCTTGTGAGGCATGACTTGCCATCCCTGAAACCATGTTGGTGTTGTGACACAAAGTTCCTTCGCTCCAGATGTTCGACTAACTTTTTTCGTACAATTTTCTCCATTAGCTTGCATGGTATGCAAGTTAGGGACACTAGCCTGTAGTTCAGTGCCTCCTGTCTATCCCCCTTCTTGTATATCGGGACTACGTTTGCCACCTTCCAAATTTCTGGCAGTTCACCTGTTACCAGTGATTAGTTATACACCATGGAGAGTGGCAGGCACAGTGCTTCTGCTCCTTCCTTCCTTTAGTATCCATGGCGATATTCCATCTGGGTCTTATAGCCTTTGTCACATCCAACTCTAGCAAAAGCTTCCTTACATCTCCACTGGTAATCTCAAATTCCTCTAGTGGTGCCTGGTTAATTATTCCTTCTCTTATCTCTGGAACTTCTCCTTGCTCTAATGTGAAGACTTCCTGGAATTTCATATTGAGTTCCTCGCACGCTTCTCTGTCGTTGGTAGTGAATCTGTCTGCCCCTATCCTCAGTTTCATTACCTGTTCCTTCACTGTTGTCTTTCTCCTGATGTGGCTGTGCAGCAATTTGGGTTGGGTCTTAGCCTTGCCTGCTATGTCGTTTTAATATTGCCCTTCTGCCTCTCTTCTCACCCTAACGTATTCATTCCTGGCTCTCTGGTAACCTTCTCTGCTCTCAAGTGTCCTGTTATTTCTATAGTTTCTCCACACTATTTTACTTTGTTGTTTAGCTAGCTTACGTCTCTGATTAAACCATGGGTTTCTCATCTGTGTTTAATTTTTTACCTTTTGGGCCGGGATAAACTTTTCTGTTGCCTCCTTGCACTTCTGCGTGATGTATTCCATCATGTCTTGGGCCGTCTTTTCCCTTAGCTCTGATTCCCATGTTATTTCCGTTAGGAATTTTCTTATCTCCTTGTAATTTCCCTTACGGAATGCTAGCCTTTTGCTTTCAGTTCCCTTTCTCGAGTACTTTAGCCCTTCTTCGACCAGATACTCAAACGTCAGTACACTGTGATCGCTCATTCCTACTGGGGCCTCAAAGTCAATTTCCATTATGTCGGAGTCATTCAGAGTGAAGACTAGGTCGAGTCTCGCTGGTTCATTGTTTTTCCCCTCATCCTAGTGGGTTCCCTGACATGTTGGCATAGAAAGTTTCTTGTTGCCACCTCCATTAGTTTGGCTCTCCATGCATCCTCTCCTCCGTGCGGTTCCTTGTTCTCTCAGTCTATCCTTCCATGACTGAAGTCCCTCATGATGAGTAGATGGGATCGATTTCTACAGGCAGCAGAGGCTGCCCTCTCAATTATGTTATTAACTGCCATGTTGTTGTTGTTATACTCTTGCCTGGGTCTTCTGTCATTTGGTGGAGGGATATATATCCCTGCTACTACTACTCTAGGTCCTCCCATCGTCATAGTGCCTGTTATGTAGTCTCTATACCCTTCACAGCCTGGGATAACCATGTCCTTGAAACTCCATTCCTTTCTCATGAGTAGGGCCACTCCGCCTCCTCCCCTACCCTCCCTTTCTTTCCTTATTACAGTGTAATCCTGGGGGAACACCGCATTCGGTATAATTCCTGATAATTTTGTTTCCGTGATTCCAATTACATCTGGGTTCGCTTTTCGTGCTCTTTCCCTAAGTTCACTCACCTTGCTTGTAATCCCATCAATGTTCATGTACATCACCTTAAAGCTGACTCTTTTCTGTCCATCGACAGTTTCTGTTGATTCCACTGGAGTAGGTAAACATGGAGGGTCTGGGATGGGGAGAGCGAGGGGGCCCTGGGTTGTAAGGGGAGTTGAGAGAGTAAATGGGGACCTGGGTTGTGTGGGAGCTGGGAGGATATGGTTTGGAGTGGGTTGAGGCAAAGTGAGGGCTTGGAGGGGTGGGGGTGAAGGGAGGGCTTAGGGGGGTGGAGGAGGAGGGAGGGGATAGGGGGGGGTGGGGGAGAAGGAAGGGCTTAGGGTTGTTGAGGAGTGTAGGGGCTGGGGCAGGTAGGGCTTCTATTGGGTGGGAGATGGGTGTGATCCTCCTCCTACTGGGGCTGTTGAACTGCATGTGGAGAGTTCCCCACTCCCTTCTTGGCTCGTAGGGTTCTGGGCTGTAGTTCCCTGATTCCTTTCCCTCTCCTTGCACTCCTTCCTTGCTGCTGCTGCCCTCCGTCTCTGTGTGTGTAAGTCAAGATAAAATAAACAAACAACTTCAATGCCCTGGATGCCTGTGAATGCATTCGATTTCATGCCCGTTAGTCCAGGTGTTCGTGTGCGTGCGTTCTGTCTTTGTGTGTGTTTGATAAGCAATGACGATTGTATCTACTTAACTTATATCCTCCCCCTCCCCTCCCCTTGCCCCACCTCGTTGTCATCCCCAGATGTGGAATTACACACAATTGTGGGCAGTTGAGCACACGCTTGCCCCACCTGCACCAGCTGGCTCCTCTGTCGTTCCTGCCCAGTTATCACGGGTTGGATGTACGTGACCGAAGGCTGCACATTTGTGGTCACTGGCAAGATTTACGTGACCAGTGACTGGATGGATGTAGGGATTCCTGTATGGCGCAATACAGTACGTGACCAATAATTGGATGTGCGTGACTAGTAATTGGATGTATACGTACCATTAACTGGATATACATGACCATTGATTGAGTATCCCTGGCCATCGATTGTGCGCACAGCCCACCGGCTGTCTGCCCGGCAGACTGACCGACTGGCTGGATCAGGTCCTCCAGTCAGAGCAAGTTATTGTATGCTCAAGGTGCAGGGATCAGATGTGCTTATGACTCACATACTCAATGGTCTAGATTCACTCCCGCTTACCGACTGAGACAGGCAGGTACATTTCCATCATTTGACTGGAATTCTATGAACCATTTGGGCTTTGTAAAACAACCCGGTGAGGGACTTAGCAACCCGTACTCATACTAGGCTCGTTCAAGCTGCGGCCGATCACTAAGACATATACGTCAATTTAATTATTCCATGTATTCAAAATCGATATGTTTTCAATTATATAGTATTATTATTATAATTTTATGTATAGTTAGGCCGAGGTTAGGTTTGGCTAAATATTTAGGTTCTATTGGTAATTATTTGATTTTTACAGAAGTTTGTGAAGCATTTACAGGGGGCGTGAATCGAACAAAGGACCTAAGCGAAGCACTCTTCGAAAACTGTTCGAACGTCATTAGTTGTGAGTCGTGCGTAAAGTGATTTTCTTTCATAAACAGAAGGTTTGGCAGGTGGATTAACGAGTATTTGACTTTTGCTAATGAGAACGGACTGTGACGTGGCAATGATCGAGAAACTGGCTCAAACCGCATTTAAAACAGCACCGCCTCAACAGGAATGGAATTTGGTATGCTTTGAGTGCTGAGGTCAGCACAACAACCTGTCCAACCTCACAACAAGTCAGCACAACAGCAGGTGTTGGCTGGCTGCTCCTAATCACTCACTGATTTACTGACTGGCTGTGCGTAATCACTGATTGACTGGCTGTGCGTAATCACTGATTGACTGGCTGTGCGTAATCACTGACTGACTGACTGTAAGCCATGACTGACTGACTGTAAGCCATGACTGACTGACTGTAAGCCATGACTGACTGACTGTAAGCCATGACTGACTGACTGTAAGCCATGACTGACTGACTGTAAGCCATGACTGACTGACTGTAAGCCATGACTGACTGTAAGCCATGACTGACTGACTGACTGTAAGCCATGACTGACTGACTGTAAGCCATGACTGACTGACTGTAAGCCATGACTGACTGACTGACTGTAAGACATAACTGACTGACTGTAAGCCATGACTGACTGACTGTAAGCCATGACTGACTGACTGTAAGCCATGACTGACTGACTGTAAGCCATGACTGACTGACTGTAAGCCATGACTGACTGACTGTAAGCCATGACTGACTGACTGTAAGCCATGACTGACTGACTGTAAGCCATGACTGACTGACTGTAAGCCATGACTGACTGTAAGCCATGACTGACTGACTGACTGTAAGCCATGACTGACTGACTGTAAGCCATGACTGACTGACTGACTGTAAGACATAACTGACTGACTGTAAGCCATGACTGACTGACTGTAAGCCATGACTGACTGACTGTAAGCCATGACTGACTGACTGTAAGCCATGACTGACTGACTGTAAGCCATGACTGACTGACTGTAAGCCATGACTGACTGACTGTAAGCCATGACTGACTGACTGACTGTAAGCCATGACTGACTGACTGACTGTAAGCCATGACTGACTGACTGACTGTAAGCCATGACTGACTGACTGACTGTAAGCCATGACTGACTGACTGACTGTAAGCCATGACTGACTGACTGTAAGCCATGACTGACTGACTGTAAGCCATGACTGACTGACTGTAAGCCATGACTGACTGACTGTAAGCCATGACTGACTGACTGTAAGCCATGACTGACTGACTATAAGCCATAAATAACTTACGTACGTACTCAGTTCGCTGGGCAAGCCATGCCAAGTGGGTGAGGTTGATCCGGTTTGTACGGAATGTTGGGGTCTTCTTCTCGCGGCCTGCCAGTCTCTCTGACATACACTACATGTCGTTGACATGTACTAACGGAGAACGTTGACGTGGCATTAACGGGGAACGTTGACGTGGCACTAACGGGGAACGTTGACATGTACTAACGGAGAACGTTGACGTGGCACTAACGGGAAACGTTGACGTGGTACTAACGGGGAACGTTGACGTGGCACTAACGGGGAACGTTGACGTGGCACTAACGGGGAACGTTGACGTGGCACTAACGGGGAACGTTGACGTGGCACTAACGGGGAACGTTGACGTGGCACTAACGGGGAACGTTGACGTGGCACTAACGGGGAACGTTGACGTGGCACTAACGGGGAACGTTGACGTGGCACTAACGGGGAACGTTGACGTGGCATTAACGGGGAACGTTGACGTGGCATTAACGGGGAACGTTGACGTGGCATTAACGGGGAACGTTGACGTGGCACTAACGGGGAACGTTGACGTGGCACTAACGGGGAACGTTTACGATGCACTAACGGGGAACGTTGACGTGGCACTAACGGAACAAGGCCCGAATCGTCATGTCTCGATATGGCAATACATCACCGAGTTAAGATGCAATTAATGTTAAATTAACAATTGTTCTCTATACGCTAATTACCCATTCGCGAATTACACAATCAAACAAGAAGTTTATGAACTCTGGGATATTACAAGAGGTTGAAGATCACAGCACGAGGCAGTGTGGGTGATGCCGTCTCAAGAGAGATGTATCGTCTTGATGGATGACTATAAACTACCGCCAGTAGCATGCATATGTGAGCTAGTGAATGTCTCCAGGGGCGTCACCAACTCTGATGGACGATGTTGAGTCTCTGTCTCTGTCTGTCGCTGTCTGTCTCTGTCTGTGTCTGCCTCTGTCTCTGCCTCTGCCTCTGTTTCTGTCTCTGTCTCTGTCTCTGTCTCTCTCCCCGACCGTCATGCATGCTGCCGTAGTTGACACGTCAGGCATTGACTATCACCAAGGATGTTCAGTGTGTGCTGTCATCCAGTGGTCGCGCGGGGTTTCCGCGACAAGTCTCAGTAGGCGATTTGCGCGACTGGCGACGGATGTCACGGAGCGTGTCCTGGGGCGCTGGATCACACTGAATGTTCTTGACACTGACTGGATACATGTAGCCACTGGAGGTATGTACGTAGCCACTGGAGGTATGTACGTAGCCACTGGAGGTATGTACGTAGCCACTGGAGGTATGTACGTAGCCACTGGAGGTATGTACGTAGCCACTGGAGGTATGTACGTAGCCACTGGAGGTATGTACGTAGCCACTGGAGGTATGTACGTAGCCACTGGAGGTATGTACGTAGCCACTGGAGGTATGTACGTAGCCACTGGAGGTATGTACGTAGCCACTGGAGGTATGTACGTAGCCACTGGAGGTATGTACGTAGCCACTGGAGGTATGTACGTAGCCACTGGAGGTATGTACGTAGCCACTGGAGGTATGTACGTAGCCACTGGAGGTATGTACGTAGCCACTGGAGGTATGTACGTAGCCACTGGAGGTATGTACGTAGCCACTGGAGGTATGTACGTAGCCACTGACTGGATATGTACGTTATTATTGGTTGTGAATCTTGCGTCATGTCCCTCATACTAAGTGAAGAGAATGCCACCCGTGACATACATTTTCATTTTAGGTATTAAGCCTGAGACTAGATATAATAGTACTTATGATCCGGGTGACAAGTATCGGTCTGAACTTAATCATGGAAGACTATATATGCCGTAGTGAAAGTCCCAGCGAGATGTACGTAGTTTATATCAGCGCAAATGACCCTTAAGGGCAAGCCTGTCCCGTGTGGTAGGGGGCTGTTTGATGTCAATCTTTGCTAACGACACTCTGTACTGGTCACGACCTCTCCGTAGGGGGCAGTCGCACCTCCACAGATCTCCAGTATCAGCTAATGATACTGGTAATGGCTCCAAAAGGCCACCACTTACGGGCTATTCATGCCCGTGCCACCTTTTGGGTGGTTTAATCTTCATCAATCGACACTGTAGGAGCGCCGGCCCCCCACTCATCGGCGGGGCCCTCAAGCAGGCTGTTCGGCTCTAAGAATGTGAAGGTCTGGTGATGTTCGAATTGGACTTCCGAATGTGTGTGTGTGTTGTGTGTGTGTATTCATCTATTTGTGCTTGCAGGGGTTCAGCTTTAGCTCTTTGGTCCCGCCTCTCAACTGTCAATCCACTCTTATTCAGATTCCTATACAGATTACAGTGTGTGTGTGTATTCACCTAGTTGTATTCACCAAGTTGTGTTTGCGGGGATTGAGCTTTGCTCTTTCGGCCCGCCTCTCGACTGTCAATTTCTCCACACCACACACACACCAGGAAGCAGCTCGTGACAGCTGACTAACTCCAAGGTACCTATTTACTGCTAGGTAATAGGGGCATTCAGGGTGTAAGAAACTTTGCCCATTTGTTTCTGCCTGGTGCGGGAATCGAACCCGCGCCACAGAATTAAGAGTCCTGCGCGCTATCCACCAGGCTACCAGCCCCCCCCCCGTGTGTGTGTGTGTGTGTGTGTGTGTGTGTGTGTGTGTGTGTGTGTGTGTGTGTGTGTATTTACTATTTGTATCCGCAGAATAGAGTTATTAGCTCTTGGACCCGGCCTTTTTAAGCAATTTATCCTTATTATGTCTAATACGTATATTTCTCTTGCACACACACACATATCCCCAGGAAGCAGCCCGTAGCAGCCGTCTAACTCTCGGGTACCTATTTACTGTTAGGTGAACAGACGCATCAGGGTGAAAGAAACTGCCCATTTGTTTCTGCCTCTGTCGGGAATAGAACCCGGGCCCATAGGACTACGACCCCAAAGCGCTGTCCACTCAGCCGCGAGGCCCCAACCTGTGTTAGGGGCCTCACACACACTTCCAAAGTCCAAATGTCTGTGTGTGAGTCTGTCTGTCTGTCTCTCTCAGGGAGAGGAACAGGGGACCTGAAGAGCCATGGAACCCAGAGCCCAGTGGGGAGCGGGGGAACACAGAGGCCCCCCCAGGGGAGCGAGGAAGGGGAGAAGGAGCATACGGCCAACTGAGTATAACCATGGGACTGCACTGTTGTCATCAGTGGTTTGTGAACACTGAAGGGGCATTGAAGGTGCCCCTTCAGCGGCACGCAAGCAGCCACGTGCACACAAGCAGCCACGTGCACACAAGCAGCCACGTGCACACACAAACACACGTACATACAGATCATGGCACACAGAGGAGACACGATTGCTACCTACAAAATTCTCAGAGGAATTGACAGGGTAGATAAGGATAAACTATTCAACACTGGTGGTACACGAACAAGGGGACACGGGTGGAAACTGAGTACCCAAATGAGCCACAGGGACGTCAGAAAGAATTTTTTCAGTGTCAGAGTAGTTAACAGGTGGAATGCATTAGGCAGTGATGTGGTGGAGGCTGACTCCATACACAGTTTCAAATGTAGATATGATAGAGCCCAGTAGGCTCAGGAATCTGTACACCAGTTGATTGACAGTAGAGAGGCGGGATCAAAGAGCCAGAGCTCGACCCACGCAAACACACACACACACACACACAGTCCGGGACACATACAAGCACAACTAGGTGAGTACAACTAGGTGAGTACATGCTCCGGTGCACATAATGAGCACATTGTCGGGTGAACGGCAGAGGTACACACGCTCTACCACGCTCAGTGCTCTATTGCTCGTACGTGTTCGTTCACGGGTTCCGGTGCACTTGAGTGTTCGTTCTGGTGCACGCCACTGTTCGTTCTGGTGCACGCCACTGTTCGTTCTGGTGCACGTCACTGTTCCTGGTTGATAACTGGTTGATGGGGTTCTGGGAGTTCTTCTACTCCCCAAACCCGGCCCGAGGCCAGACTTGACTTGTGAGAGTTTGGTCCACCAGGCTGTTGCTTGGAGCGGCCCGCAGGCCCACATACCCACCATAGCCCGGTTGGTCCGGCACTCCTTGGAGGAATAAATCTAGTTTCCTCTTGAAAATGTCCACGGTTGTTCCGGCAATATTTCTTATGCTTGCTGGGAGGACGTTGAACAACCGTGGACCTCTGATGTTTATACAGTGTTCTCTGATTGTGCCTATGGCACCTCTGCTCTTCTGTTCGTTCTGGTGCACGCCACTGTTCGTTCCGGTGCACGCCACTGTTCGTACTGTTCGTTCTGGTGCACGCCACTGTTCGTTCCGGTGCACGCCACTGTTCCTACTGTTCGTTCTGGTGCTCGTGATGGGACAAATTCCACAGCAAGTACAAGTGTGGAATTTGCATTTCTCATGTGAGTTGACCGGGGAGCCGGTCGCCGAGCGGACAGCACGCTGGACTTGTGATCCTGTGGTCCCGGGTTCGATCCCAGGCGCCGGCGAGAAACAATGGGCAGAGTTTCTTTCACCCTATGCCCCTGTTACCTAGCAATAAAATAGGTACCTGGGTGTTAGTCAGCTGTCACGGGCTGCTTCCTGTGGGTGGAGGCCTGGTCGAGGACCGGGCCGCGGGGACACTAAAGCCCCAAAATCATCTCAAGATAACCTCAAGAATGACAATACTTAGTTGCCTTTACTCAGGTGTTTGACCAGGGGGCGGTCACCCACCCAGTGCCGGCCTTAACCTGACGGAGCGGGTGAGGATCACAGTACCCATTGGACCACGCAGTGCCTTGACATTACGTGTCACATGTACTTTATTTACGTGTTTATACTCGTATCTACTTCAGCTTAACTGCCCTCCACCACTTGCTAGAGAGTGCAAGAGAAACTATTGAATCAACAAAGTTTTTTTTCATAACCAGGGAAAACATTTTTTTAATTACAGATACTACATTCCATCTGTAGTTAAGATGGAATGTATTAGGCAGTGATGTGGTGGAGGCTGACTCCATACACAGTTTCAAATGTAGATATGATAGAGCCCAATAGGCTCAGGAATCTGTACTCCAGTTGATTGACAGTTGAGAGGCGGGGCCAAAGAGCCAAAGCTCAACCCTTGCAAACACAGCTAGATGAGTACAGATGTTTACTGTCCAACTAAGTATATATTGGTTTTTATTGATTGATTAATATACAAAAATATACAATGAGTTATTAAAGTACTCGGTGATTAAGGCTGATGGGTGAAGAGTACATCCTTGCAAAGCCATCGTGCTGGTGCACTCTTAGTGTGTATACACCGAGAAGCTGGGTGCACTTCCGGTGTGTATATCTCTAGGTCACCCACCTAGGTCACCCACCTAGGTCACCCACCTAGGTCACCCACCTAGTTCACCCACCTAGTTCACCCACCTAGGTCACCCACCTAGTTCACCCACCTAGTTCACCCACCTAGGTCCCCCACCTAGTTCACCCACCTAGGTCACCCACCTAGGTCACCCACCTAGGTCACCCACCTAGGTCACCCACCTAGTTCACCCACCTAGGTCACCCACCTAGGTCACCCACCTAGTTCACCCACCTAGGTCACCCACCTAGTTCACCCACCTAGGTCACCCACCTAGTTCACCCACCTAGTTCACCCACCTAGGTCCCCCACCTAGTTCACCCACCTAGGTCACCCACCTAGGTCACCCACCTAGGTCACCCACCTAGGTCACCCACCTAGTTCACCCACCTAGGTCACCCACCTAGGTCACCCACCTAGTTCACCCACCTAGTTCACCCACCTAGTTCACCCACCTAGGTCACCCACCTAGGTCACCCACCTAGTTCACCCACCTAGGTCACCCACCTAGGTCACCCACCTAGTTCACCCACCTAGGTCACCCACCTAGGTCACCCACCTAGTTCACCCACCTAGGTCACCCACCTAGTTCACCCACCTAGTTCACCCACCTAGTTCACCCACCTAGGTCACCCACCTAGTTCACCCACCTAGGTCACCCACCTAGGTCACCCACCTAGGTCACCCACCCAGGTCACCCACCTACACCTGCACGAGTATGTTACACAATGTAACACAATTTTTGTACCTGAGTGCTAAGTGTTATTTCCTATTTGCTTATGTCTAAACCGTCTAGAACATGGATGTTATCCCCCATAAACCATTTTCTCCTAACCAGGGCAGCTTTCTTTTTTATTAATTTTTTCCGATTTCCACTGAGAAAACGGGCGTATTTGCGTCTTTTGGTTCACAAAAGTACAGAAAACCCATATGAATAAATTTTAACTTCATTTCTGTATAATTTTAGTATAAATACCACAAGATTTAGCAGTTTTCCAGATTTACGATTATAATGTAAATCACTTAGGAATTTGCCCTAAATATTGTCTCCCATCAAGTCCTCGTTATACTGTCCTTGGCAGCGGCGTTCAAAGTCCAGTATAGGCTGGTGAAAGTGTTCATTTTGCTCCCACCAGTATGCTCCCACCAGTATGTTCTCCGCTCCGTGAATGTATGAGCATCAAAGATATGAGCTTTGAGGGACATCCTGCATCCCAGTGTACCGTAAATTCTTCACCAGAGTCTGAACCAGATCCACATACTTTTTGGGCTCCATGAGGGCGCACAGGAAGCAACTTTCTCCTCCTTAGTGACCTTCTTCTGGGAATTTCTTGCACTACAGAGTTTTTATTTGTGGTTCGATGAAGACACTTGCTGTATGACAGCTTAGGGAAGAACTCTTGAAGGTACTTGAAGGCCGCCGACTCCTTATCTCGAGCTGTGACACCTCGTTTCATAAGGTCCGGTGTGATGCGCTGTGGGAGGCATCAGTACCTGCCGAGGGGCCACCAATGGCTCCAACTTGACGATGTTCCTCCCGACGGAGAGCTGGGCCCGCTGTGACCAGCGTTTATTGAGTACGTTTATTGAGACAATAAAATACATCTCAAAGGGATAGAGTAGCTTACCCCTCCTGGGCCGCCTGTGGTAGTGCGCATTGGTGTGTCTGTTATCCTAGAGGCAAAGATAACAGGGAAACTTCGTAAAACCGCCTTGGAGTTCCAGCAGGAATGTCTCTATTTTGAGGTTTGCAGTGACCTTCTAGCCGTACTCACGATACTTCAAGGCGTCCAGCAAGGTGTTGATGCTGTTGTAATCCTCTCCGAGGTGGACCAAGTGAGTCAGGGAAAGAGACGGGCTCTTGTTCCCATTTTGGAGCAGCACAGCTTTCTGACACGTGGATGTGCTGTCCATAAAGAAGTGTACTACTCGTTCCGGTTAAAGGCACTTCCAGCTGTGTTGAACAGACTGGGTCACATTGTGACATAAGCAGAGTCCATTCGGGTCACAAAAGCAAAGTTTGCAGGAATAATAGCCATTTTCTAGGCTTTTGAGGTTTAAGCAATTAATTAAGAAATGACACACGTCCCCAGGAACAAAAACACTTCTTACACATGTGTTTTTGTTGGTGTCTCATCATGCAGTAGCATTGGGCCTTCTAAATTTTCAAGCGTGTCCCACACCCTGTTGACTTGGTGTTGTATGTTCAGGAGTTCACTGAGTTTACTGTCACCCAAGTAGCTGCCGATATTGAGCCTAGCAGTTATGTTGTCTATAAAGCTGCAGAGCGTAGCAGTAAATATCTGTGGGAGTCCTAGCTTGGAAATCATATATTTTAGGCCTGTGTGGCAAACTTTGTCGAAGGCTTTCAAAACTTTTCTAAGAACTATATTACACTGATCTTTTTTCGACAAAGCGTTGTCTATATGCTCGTAGATCAGGGTTATAGCTGCATGGGTTTTTCTGCGGTTTAGAAACCGCAGAGGGGCCGCGGAGATAGGTTTCTTCCTACATTTGTCTATGGTGTTTATGCATTTATTTAGTGTTTGTCTCATATTTTCTTGCCTCTAAAGACTCTAACGTTGAGTTCTCGAGCGCTGCCTTGGAGACGCCTCCCAGTTAGTTTTTGTATATTGGAGACATGGATTCTGGGTCTCTGAACTCGATTCATTGGTAGTCATTATTATTATTACTGGAAGGTGATCACTTGTGCTTAAAGGTTCTCTTTCTATACGAGTATTAAGGAAGTGATGGTTATCACGCTCAGTTCAGTAAACATCATTTGTAGAGGAGACCGGCAAGGGGGTGAAGGGGCGGGGGTGGAGGGGTGACCATATGGTGGGAGGGGGGGCGGGTCTTGGGGGTCAGGGGGGAAGGAGGGGGGGGCCCAGGGCGAGGAAGGGAAGTGGGGGGGGGGGAGGTCAGCGGTGTACGACCAGCGTCAAGGTCTCATATGGTCTGCAGGTGCAGGCGGTGAGGTGCTCACTGGAACAACACTCAACCTCACACCTGCTGACTCTCACCTGCCTCACACCTGCTGACTCTCACCTGCCTCACACCTGCTGACTCTCACCTGCCTCACACCTGCTGACTCTCACCTGCCTCACACCTGCCTCACACCTGCTGACTCTCACCTGCCTCACACCTGCTGACTCTCACCTGCCTCACACCTGCTGACTCTCACCTGCCTCACACCTGCTGACTCTCACCTGCCTCACACCTGCTGACTCTCACCTGCCTCACACCTGCTGACTCTCACCTGCTGACTCTCACCTGCTGACTCTCACCTGCTGACTCTCACCTGCTGACTCTCACCTGCTGACTCTCACCTGCTGACTCTCACCTGCTGACTCTCACCTGCCTCACACCTGCTGACTCTCACCTGCCTCACACCTGCTGACTCTCACCTGCCTCACACCTGCTGACTCTCACCTGCCTCACACCTGCTGACTCTCACCTGCCTCACACCTGCTGACTCTCACCTGCCTCACACCTGCTGACTCTCACCTGCCTCACACCTGCTGACTCTCACCTGCCTCACACCTGCTGACTCTCACCTGCCTCACACCTGCTGACTCTCACCTGCTGACTCTCACCTGCCTCACACCTGCTGACTCTCACCTGCCTCACACCTGCTGACTCTCACCTGCTGACTCTCACCTGCCTCACACCTGCTGACTCTCACCTGCTGACTCTCACCTGCTGACTCTCACCTGCCTCACACCTGCTGACTCTCACCTGCCTCACACCTGCTGACTCTCACCTGCCTCACACCTGCTGACTCTCACCTGCCTCACACCTGCCTCACACCTGCTGACTCTCACCTGCCTCACACCTGCTGACTCTCACCTGCCTCACACCTGCTGACTCTCACCTGCCTCACACCTCTCTCCCCCCCCCTCCTCCATGCATTACGAGCCAAGAAACATGTCTCACAAGAAATGTGAGACATTCCTTATAAGTCATTAGGAGGCGTGGTGGACAGACACCAGCGTGAGTGACGTAAGGCTACCGGCCCGTGGTGACGGTCTCGTGGTCACTCTCCAGACCTGGTGGGGACGGAGAGACAGGTGAGGCAGGGAGAGGCAGGCTTACGGGGGTAGAGGCAGGCAGGGAGGGAGAAGGTGCTCATAAGGGAAAGGGTTGAGGACGTTCCACTGTGGCAACAGAAGTGCGGAAATTACGTGTTAGGCCCGTGTACGGGACTTGTGGAGGAGAGCGGACACACCACACACATTAGGTGCGCAAGTACTAGGCGGAAAGGGGGCAAGTAGAGGAGGAGCGGGGGTAGTGAAGGTATTTGTGCTCCCGTTGCTGCCGACTAGAGCCCTCTACTGCATGCGGCGTGTGCATGCCGTGAGTGTAGCTGAAGAGTCCCATATAACGGGTCAGCCAACAGCAGCTCTGTTGTCTTCATGACAGATGTGGGATCCGTGCGGATACATTGCTTTCTGATAGTCACTGGCACGGGTGGCGCTTCGTGCAAGACAGCCCTCTAGTACATACCTCCCCCCCCCCCTTCTCTTGGATCCGATTGGTTTGGCACCGTCCTATACCCTCTGTTCCTCGTATCTCTTCCAAGTGGTATATTTAGTCATGCAGATTTCGCGCTTTCTCCAGGTAATTACCATTGGTTGCGTTGTGCAGTGTTCCCCAATTCTTACTCGTTGTTTTTATTATTTCTCCTTTTCCCCCTTATTTCTCTTCAACCTCCCCCCCCCCACTCCTCTCCGGCCTCTACTCAACAGTAGACATCTGGGTTTCTGATAACTTTAAGTCTAACTGGTTTCCAGTCCGCGACAGCGGCAAACAATCATGTGAGTAACCACCAACACGACAACCCATCCCCATAGAGGAAGAAAACCCACTGGGTTATTCATCCTGTCACATGCACTCAGACGCTGCCGGAACTCATCACACACGTGACTAGTCACGCACACATACACACATCTACATATTTTCCACTGAACAAGCTTGTATTATCTTGCGATACGGGAGGACTCACGAGGACTCTATTTTGTTTCTCTCTTGAACGTCTATATATATGTGACTAAAACATATTCATAAGTCAAACTCTGCAGAGATGACAGTTGTGTACAGGTCTCTGATAGAATGCATGTTAGCATGTCGTGGTGTGTGAGGCATGGGTGTGGGGGTGAGGCATGGGTGTGGAGGTGAGGCATGGGTGTGGAGGTGAGGCATGGGGGTGGAGGTGAGGCATGGGGGTGGAGGTGAGGCATGGGGGTGGAGGTGAGGCATGGGGGTGGAGGTGAGGCATGGGGGTGGAGGTGAGGCATGGGGGTGGAGGTGAGGCATGGGGGTGGAGGTGAGGCATGGGGGTGGAGGTGAGGCATGGGGGTGGAGGTGAGGCATGGGTGTGGAGGTGAGGCATGGGTGTGGAGGTGAGGCATGGGGGTGGAGGTGAGGCATGGGGGTGGAGGTGAGGCATGGGGGTGGAGGTGAGGCATGGGTGTGGAGGTGAGGCATGGGTGTGGAGGTGAGGCATGGGTGTGGAGGTGAGGCATGGGGGTGGAGGTGAGGCATGGGGGTGGAGGTGAGGCATGGGGGTGGAGGTGAGGCATGGGTGTGGAGGTGAGGCATGGGTGTGGAGGTGAGGCATGGGGGTGGAGGTGATGCCTGGCTGTCTCTCACGCTACGAGCTGTCAGGTGAGTGAGTCGTGGTCGCCCACCACCCGGATCTTCCTCCCCGGTGCTTTGATCCCTGGCGCAGCCTCGCTCTACGGGTTCTCAAGTTCGACCGCCATAAGGCTTGAGGTTGAATTGAAATAAGTTTATCGAGGTATAAATACACACAAAGGGATGAGATAGCTCAAGCTATTCTCACCCCGTTCAGTACAACGTGAAGGAATGAATCCTTCTGAAGATGTATTAATATACGAAAATACTTAAGGGAAATTCCTGTTTCAATTCTTCCTCCGTGGTCTGACACTGTCACATTTTTCAGCACGTTTATTTTCGTGATTTACACACACACACACACACACACACACACACACACACACACACACACACACACACACACACACACACACACACACACACACTAGGGGCCTCGTAGCCTGGTGGATAGCGCGCAGGATTCGTAATTCTGTGGCGCGGGTTCGATTCCCGCACGAGGCAGAAACAAATGGGCAAAGTTTCTTTCACCCTAAATGCCCCTGTTACCTAGCAGTAAATAGGTACCTGGGAGTTAGTCAGCTGTCACGGGCTGCTTCCTGGGGGGTGTGTGTGTGTGTGTGGTGTGGAAAAGAAAAAAAAAAAGAAAAAAAAAGTAGTTAGTAAACAAGTTGATTGACAGTTGAGAGACGGGCCGAAAGAGCAAAGCTCAACCCCCGTAAAAACACAACTAGTAAACACACACACACACACACACACACACACACACACACACACACATACATACATATGTGTACGTGATAAACATACATTTCTTCCTTTACACATGATGCAGTATGTTATCAGACGGAGACACAAATACTTTTATGACTACATACACAGACAATGTGCTGTAGACCTTCAGACAATTTAACAAAGGGTTACAATCTTGGTGCAAAATTCTTATCTCTCCAGAATATCATCATTTCGTTGTGACACATCCAGGCTATTTGTTCAGGAACAGTCCTTATCTTAGCGTTTCTATATACATTGATCAACGGGAAATGAAGAACATAATGGGTGAGGGTGTGAGACCTTAACATACCACATAGTTTACACCTGGTGTCATTATCATTAACACCTGATCCATATTCCCAGTAATATTTGTACCCAAGCCTGAGCCGCATGTACACAGAGTCACTCCAAGCATTTCTCCTTTTACCATAAGTGAAATGGGTGTTTTGACACACACACATGTAGTGTTGCATGGTTTGACTTCTCTCATACATTATACCTCTCCTCGCCACTTCTGCCTGTGCCTGAATATTTCTGATTTTGCTTCTTATTTGTCTCATTGTTAAAACTCATTCAGTGTCAACTTGTGGTTTT
Source organism: Procambarus clarkii (assembly GCF_040958095.1). Taxonomy (NCBI): domain Eukaryota; kingdom Metazoa; phylum Arthropoda; class Malacostraca; order Decapoda; family Cambaridae; genus Procambarus; species Procambarus clarkii. The sequence goes on along the minus strand of NC_091177.1, from coordinate 616,623 downwards.
GATGTGGCGTGTTTGGTCATCCCCCGCCTCGTTGAGCTCTATTCCAACACGAGATGGAATTCACATGAATTTCACTTTGTGACCTTTCAACTGTATCTCATTTATCCTTTTCTTACAATCCTCAACTATGGACATGAATATTGGGTTTCGACAGTTTAAGGAATCAAGTGCTCCTCGGTTATCGACAAATACAAAAACATCTTTTTCGACTTGACGTACTTCCTCCAAACAAGCCAGAATGGCCTTCAGTTCAGCTGGTGTGGTTGATATATAAACCACACAAGCTAAGTCGAACTAAGTCGAAGTTCAGTTTTCCTGTCCACAGTTCCCAACTCGGTATATTCCCTTATTAGGACACCACACCCTGCCATCCTCCGCCACCGACCCGTCACAATATACATATACACTATTGCCGCTTGGTAACCCAGATATCATGCTATAATACAAACACCGTAATTGTCCCGGTTCATGCTGAGTTTTCATCACCTTGAGGGGTTACAATTTCGACTTCTATTTTCTGTACTTTACTGGGCACAAACCTGTTACCCTATCGAGAGGGTTTACAGCAGTCAAGTACACCGTATTCCCTGAGGTCATTAGGCTGATCCCCTCGTGTAGCATGTCTCTCTCCGTGTGCTGGAAGTGTCTCTCTCTCCGTGAGCTGGAAGTGTCTCTCTCTCCGTGTGCTGGAAGTGTCTCCGTGTGCTGGAAGTGTCTCTCCATGTCCTGGAAGTGTCTCTATCCGTGTGCTGGAAGTGTCTCTATCTGTGTGCTGGAAGTGTCTCTCTCTCCGTGTGCTGGAAGTGTGTCTCTCTCCGTGTGCTGGAAGTGTCTCTCTCTCCGTGTGCTGGAAGTGTCTCTCTCTCCGTGTGCTGGAAGTGTCTCTCTCTCCGTGTGCTGGAAGTGTCTCTCTCTCCGTGTGCTGGAAGTGTCTCTCTCTCTCCGTGTGCTGGAAGTGTCTCTCTCTCCGTGTGCTGGAAGTCTCTCTCTCTCCGTGTGCTGGAAGTCTCTCTCTCTCTCCGTGTGCTGGAAGTGTCTCTCTCTCTCCGTGTGCTGGAAGTCTCTCTCTCTCTGTGTGCTGGAAGTCTCTCTCTCCGTGTGCTGGAAGTGTCTCTCTCTCCGTGTGCTGGAAGTCTCTCTCTCTCTCTCTCCGTGTACTGGAGGTCTCTCTCTCTCTCTCCGTGTGCTGGAAGTCTCTCTCTCCGTGTGCTGGAAGTCTCTCTCTCTCTCTCTCCGTGTACTGGAGGTCTCTCTCTCTCTCCGTGTGCTGGAAGTCTCTCTCTCTCTCCGTGTGTTGGAAGTCTCTCTCTCTTTCTCCGTGTGCTGGAAGTCTCTCTCTCTCTCTCTCTCTCTCTCTCTCTCTCTCTCTCTCTCTCTCTCTCTCTCTCTCTCTCTCTCTCTCTCTCTCTCTCTCTCTCTCTCTCTCTCTCTCTCCGTGTGCTGGAAGTCTCTCTCTCTCTCTCCGTGTGCTGGAAGTCTCTCTCTCTCTCTCTCTCTCTCCGTGTGCTGGAAGTCTCTCTCTCTCTCTCTCTCTCTCTCTCTCCGTGTGCTGGAAGTCTCTCTCTCTCTCCGTGTGCTGGAAATGTCTCTCTCTCTCTCCGTGTGCTGGAAGTGTCTCTCTCT
>NC_091177.1:607500-610000 GCF_040958095.1 Procambarus clarkii | reverse complement strand
TGCAACCGGACGTTCTACTGACCTTACTCGGATCCTGCAGCCTCTCCGAGACACAAACCAGGATTTTACACAATTCCCCCCATGCACCCGAGCTCTATTAATAAGCTGTTCTACCTCTTTGCCATTCATTACACATACAAATACAGGATCCGAGTAAGGTCAGTAGAACTTCCGGTTGCAATTCTTTTTACCATGTCGTAGATCAGTCGATTAAGGCAGCGTCTGGGATATTCTCGGACGCAGGTTCGAACCCTCGTCACGGCCCTTGTGGATTTGTTCATTTGATGCATCACGCTATTGTGATATCTGTCTGTAAAAGTTGAACTGTTGTTGTTGTTATAGATTCAGCTGCTCGGATCAAGTTCCAAGTAGCACGGGCTATGGTGAGCCCGTAACTTACCTGGCACAGGAGCGGGGCAAGTAGCACGGGCTATGGTGATCCCGTAGTGGACATACCTGCCACAGGAGCGGTGCTGTGTAGACTGTCTGTTACATACCAAAAGTTGAATTATTAATAGATTAGTTTAATATTTACTGCTTCACTTGGCAGGCTGAAGTAACTGTACTTGTTCATGTATCTTTGTTCTTATTCCGTTTTTTTGTTCGTTATTTTCCCACATAATGTCGTTTGTTTCGTAGACTCTTCTGACATAACGAACAAGAGTTTTGTTGTGTAAATTAGTTCTATTAGTAATTTTGATTTTGTAGCTTCTCTTCCGCTGCTGTTATGTCCGCCCTTTGTTCTCCAGGTCCTTGTTCTCCAGGTCCTTGTTCTCCAGGTCCTTGTTCTCCAGGTCCTTGTCCTCCTCCTCTTTCTCCTCATCTTTATCTTTATTCTTCTTCGCTTTCCCTTCATCCTTCGATCTTTACTGTTCTCACATCTTTTTTCCTCTTGATCTTCATCTTTCTAATAATTCTTCTTTTTATTCTCTTCCTTCTTCTTTTTATTCTCTTCCTTCTTCTTTTAATCCATCTTCCTTCTTTTAATTCATCTTCCTTCTTCTGTTAATCAATCTTCCTTCTTCTCTTAATCCATCTTCCTTCTTCTCTTAATCCATCTTCCTTCTCTTAATCCATCTTCCTTCTTCTCTTAATCCCTCTTCCTTCTTCTTTTAATCCATCTTCTTTCTCCTCTTAATCCCTCTTCCTTCTCCTCTTAATCCCTCTTCCTTCTCCTCTTAATCCCTCTTCCTTCTCCTCTTAATCCCTCTTCTTTCTCCTCTTCCTTCTACTCTTCCTTCTCCTCTTCCTTCTCTTCCTTCTCCTCTTCCTTCTCCTCTTAATCCCTCTTCATTCTCTTAATCCTCACCATTCTCCATTCTTCTCATCCTTCTCGCGCTTCCCTCGACAACCCTTCACTCTACCCTAACGCTTCTCGTATAAAATATTTATATATCAAACAAAATTTAAATATGAGAAGCAAATATCTCTCTTCCTAACGGGAAGAATTTCGACGTCTCCGTTATAACTTGTAGATCTGCTGACTGGTCAATGGGTCGTGTTGACACAACTAGTCAGGGCTGTTGTGCTGCTGACACGCTAACTCAAGACACCCTGAAGTCCGCCTGGTGGTGTTAGGAGGGAGAGAGAGACAGCCAGACAGAGACAGGGAGAGAGAGACAGCCAGATAGAGACAGGGAGAGAGACAGCCAGACAGAGACAGGGAGAGACAGCCAGACAGAGACAGGGAGAGAGACAGCCAGACAGAGACAGGGAGAGAGACAGCCAGACAGAGACAGGGAGAGAGACAGCCAGACAGAGACAGGGAGAGAGACAGCCAGACAGAGACAGGGAGAGACAGCCAGACAGAGACAGGGAGAGAGAGAGACAGCCAGAAAGTCAGACAGACAGACAGACGCCACAACGGACAGTTGAACGACAACCTAATCTGAAAAAAAAGCATGCACCACACACCTACAATGACCTACCTCATCCCTTTGTGTGTATTTTACCTCAATAAGAAGCTATTGACAGTCATCTTCAAATTCTCAAACCGACTGAATCCTATGCCTTTACTGATGGCTCTGTGCAGTTAGGCACTGGTAGAACAGGTTGTGCATGTGCAGTGTATAAAGGGAATGAAATGATCATGACTAGTACACAGAGATTGAACAACTGGGCAAGCACGACACAGACCGAGCTATTGGGTATTTATCTAGCCACTGAATACCTTAAGCTCAATGGTGGTGGAGTTATTTTCTGTGACTCTAAAAGTGCTCTGCAGTCCTTAAATAACCCATCACAATGTATGTCGGAAGTAGCTTGTAATATTAAATGGAATGTAATTTTTGCCAATGATAATAATTCTTGTATAAAATTTGTGTGGATCCCATCCCATGTTGGAGTTGAAAAACATGACTTTGTAGATCAATTGGCCAATGAGGCTTGCAGGAAAGAAAACATTGATTATGACTTTGGACTATCTAATGCAGTTATTAGAAACATACAAATTAAAGAAATTAATTCAGATTTAGAAGAACTAAGAAATGCACAGAGACCT
>NC_091177.1:592500-602500 GCF_040958095.1 Procambarus clarkii | reverse complement strand
ACCCCCATCACGGTACACAGTACCCACCAACACGGTACACAGTACCCCCATCAGGGTACACAGTACCCACCATCACGGTACACAGTGGACGCCTCGACCTCCCTAGCAACACGTCGACCAGGGGACCCTGACCTTGTAGCTCACACCAGCCAGGCGGTACTGGGGCCACCACTGGCTACAAGCATAGTCTCACTGGCTGCAGCATCCACCACTACACTGGCTGCAGCATCCACCACTACACTGGCTGCAGCATCCACCACTACACTGGCTGCAGCATCCACCACTACACTGGCTGCAGCATCCACCACTACACTGGCTGCAGCATCCACCACTACACTGGCTGCAACATCCACCACTACACTGGGTGCAGCATCCACCACTACACTGGGTGCAGCATCCACCACTACACTGGCTGCAGCATCCACCACTACACTGGCTGCAGCATCCACCACTACACTGGCTGCAGCATCCACCACTACACTGGCTGCAGCATCCACCACTACACTGGCTGCAGCATCCACCACTACACTGGCTGCAGCATCCACCACTACACTGGCTGCAGCATCCACCACTACACTGACTGCAGCATCCACCACTGCACTGGCTGCAGCATCCACCACTACACTGGGTGCAGCATCCACCACTACACTGGCTGCAGTATCCACCACTACACTGGCTGCAGCATCCACCACTACACTGGCTGCAGCATCCACCACTACACTGGCTGCAGCATTCACCACTACACTGGCTGCAGCATCCACCACTACACTGGGTGCAGCATCCACCACTACACTGGCTGCAGCATCCACCACTACACTGGCTGCAGCATCCACCACTACACTGGCTGCAGCATCCACCACTACACTGGCTGCAGCATCCACCACTACACTGGGTGCAGCATCCACCACTACACTGGCTGCAGCATCCACCACTACACTGGGTGCAGCATCCACCACTACACTGGCTGCAGCATCCACCACTACACTGGCTGCAGCATCCACCACTACACTGGCTGCAGCATCCACCACTACACTGGCTGCAGCATCCACCACTACACTGGCTGCAGCATCCACCACTACACTGGCTGCAACATCCACCACTACACTGGCTGATTGGTTGCAGCATCCACCACTACACTGGCTGCAGCATCCACCACTACACTGGCTGCAGCATCCACCACTACACTGGCTGCAGCATCCACCACTACACTGGCTGCAACATCCACCACTACACTGGCTGCAGCATCCACCACTACACTGGCTGCAACATCCACCACTACACTGGCTGCAGCATCCACCACTACACTGGCTGCAGCATCCACCACTACACTGGCTGCAACATCCACCACTACACTGGCTGCAGCATCCACCACTACACTGGCTGCAGCATCCACCACTACACTGGCTGCAACATCCACCACTACACTGGCTGCAACATCCACCACTACACTGGCTGCAGCATCCACCACTACACTGGCTGCAGCATCCACCACTACACTGGCTGCAGCATCCACCACTACACTGGCTGCAGCATCCACCACTACACTGGCTGCAACATCCACCACTACACTGGCTGCAACATCCACCACTACACTGGCTGCAACATCCACCACTACACTGGCTGCAGCATCCACCACATCTCCCGAGCACTTGAGGCTGAATAAAACGTTTATAATACAAAATACAATATTCCTACAAATATTAACAGGAAAATGGAGAATGCAGTAAGAATAGGTAAGATGATAACTGATAGGTAAGAATGTAGCGTGTTGAGGGGTCGGAGTGGGGTGGGTGGGGTTGAGAGGAGCTTATGGTGGGGGTTATTGGGGGTGGTGAGTAGGTGGTGGGAGAAGGGGGGGGGAGGGGGAAGAACCGAAGTCAGCTAGCTATCAGGGTTTTGGTCCATGTGGGGTGCTGCTGCTGCTGCTGCTGCTGCATAGTACACCAAGGGAGCAAGTTTTTGTCTTGTTACGTGTGTTGGCAGGTCAATGGTGGGGCGCCTGGTGAGGGGTTGGCGGGGGTGGTGGTGTGGTAGTGGTAGGGGTGGTAGAGGTAGGGGTGGTAGTGGTGGGGTGGTACTTGTGGAGGATAAGGCTTACGTAAGAGCTTACAAAGAAGCCGAGGCCGCCCTGCGCCGAGACCAACCTGAGCCGAGAACAAACTCGTACCCCGTTTATAAATTGAGACAAAATTATAAGAACTCAGTGGTTCATCTGACGGCACCTAGAGGCGAAAAGTAGCACCAACAGGCCCTGATGACAGTACAGGAAGAACAGTAATAATCGAGAGAAAGAGAAAGGAATATGTTAGAATAAAAAGATAAGTAGAGCAGCAGTATAAAAGTTGTACCCCAATAACATGCTGCATCTATGAGAAAATACTGAGGCAACGTTATTGCATCAAACTCGTGTCATCCAGGAAGGCAGGTTCGATCCCGTCACAGTGACACGGCAGCCCAGGAACACAGAAGTAAAACTTATCATGATGAAACTAAAGGAGAGAGAGTCTGGCTACACGAAGAGTTACAAGAGGATTCAGGAAGCAGCAAATAAGAGCCTCCAGGAAGTATTTGTATGTGAACCACAACTCCAGTGGATCTGGAGAAGCAAAATATACTAAATAATTATATACATAATAGGATTACCACTTCTGGTGCGATTGTAGGGACCCACAGCCTCAACAAAGAAAATAAAGAGTATTCAGAGAAGGCCTTGTGGATTCTCACTGAATACTTTAATCTTTTCTTCTAGTACGATTCCCATTATCGTTTACCATCCAGGTACCCACTCACTGCTGGGTGAACAGAGGCGTACGTACAGTTAAGGATTGGCGCCCAGTCAATCCTCCCGGCCAGGATACGAACCCAGGGCAAAGCGCTCACGAAACGCCGGGTGAGTGCTTTACCACTGCGCCAAAGTGGACATTAAAAGACTGAAATTAAAATGACTTTATGAAACAGAGGTGACAGCAGATGTTTAAGAGACAAGTGGAGGAGCCGGATGTCCCAGAGGCTGTGGGGTTTCCTTTGCGATGATTTCGGGGCTTAGCGCCCCCACGGCCCGGTCCTCGACCAGGCAAGACTTAAGTCTTCCCATGGATCCTGGAAGAGGCAGCTAGGGTTCTCATCTCTGGCCTCCCAACACAAACACACACACACCAAGAAAATATCACATACTACAGTAAACTGTTGGTTTCTACGCATCTGTATCTTTCCCACATGTCGGCTTATTCACTGGTATACTCGCCTCTTCCATAGGTATATCAGCTCTCATACAGTCATGCACTCTTTTTTTCACATATTAGAACTAATTATTTGCACAGTAGAACTTTTTTCATTACTTCCACCAGTTATACTTTCAACGTGTTATATTCACCAGTTCCATCAGTTGAAATGTCAGCACTGTGGAGAAATGCCCGACAGACCACTGGAACATTATCTAACACAGTGCACAGTTACAAACCCATTAAGATTTCAACTTAGACTCAGCAGAGCAGAAGAAGTTGTTAAACACATGGGGCAAAATCTTACTGAAGCGACCATACGAGTCATAAATATTCATACTCCGTCTAAGTAAAACAGAAACAAGCAACACTTAGTGGGCCAACCAGAGGCTTAGGGCCCGTTCAGGAATATCCCTGCAAAAAAAAAAAAAAAATCTACCAGTTTCTCACAGATCCCACATTACAGTGAGGCTCATTTGCCCAATGGCCCTTTCTCCAAGGTTATTATCTACTCTTCTTTTTCACTCCTTATCTACCAGTTCCCTCACTCAACTTCTCAATTGTTGAGTGAGAGAAAACAGTGAGACACAGTGAAATATTTACAACTTAAATATCCTAAGCATCACCAGCAAGCGATCATAAAGACCTCCAGATATTTCTCACACTGCTGCTGTCGTATCCGTTCCTTGCCTCCGTCCTGTCTGGCATCCTGGTCGTCCCAGTCCTCCCAAGTGTTGTGTGGTCGTCCTGTCTGGCATCCTGGTCGTCCCAGTCCTCCCAAGTGTTGTGTGGTCGTCCTGTCTGGCATCCTGGTCGTCCCAGCCCTCCCAAGTGTTGTGTGGTCGTCCTGTCTGGCATCCTGGTCGTCCCAGCCCTCCCAAGTGTTGTGTGGTCGTCCTGTCTGGCATCCTGGTCGTCCCAGCCCTCCCAAGTGTTGTGTGGTCGTCCTGTCTGGCATCCTGGTCGTCCCAGCCCTCCCAAGTGTTGTGTGGTCGTCCTGTCTGGCATCCTGGTCGTCCCAGCCCTCCCAAGTGTTGTGTGGTCGTCCTGTCTGGCATCCTGGTCGTCCCAGCCCTCCCAAGTGTTGTGTGGTCGTCCTGTCTCGCATCCTGGTCGTCCCAGTCCTCCCAAGTGTTGTGTGGTCGTCCTGTCTCGCATCCTGGTCGTCACAGTCCTCCCAAGTTCTGTGTGGTCGTCCTGTCTCGCATCCTGGTCGTCACAGTCCTCCCAAGTTCTGTGTGGTCGTCCTGTCTCGCATCCTGGTCGTCACAGTCCTCCCAAGTGCTGTGTGGTCGTCCTGTCTGGCATCCTGGTCGTCACAGTCCTCCCAAGTGTTGTGTGGTCGTCCTGTCTCACATCCTGGTCGTCCCAGCCCTCCCAAGTGCTGTGTGGTCGTCCTGGCTTAGCACACTTTCTCCCCACAATTAACTGCACTGTGCTCTCGTGACACACACGCTTAGGCCAACTTCTCTCAACAAGCACCGGGTCAATTCAACTGTGTATGTACATTTATGTAATATTTCTGTGTTTAAAATATGTTTTCGTAATATGCTCCACATACTATTTTCTCACTGTCATTCAGCTTAACCATTCCAAGTATTATAATACTGCCAAATAATGCTCCCTAAACAACTCCAATAGAATCTCATAAAAATAAAAATACGAAATAAATGCGTAATAAATACGAAATAAATGCGAAATAATAATAATCGAAATAATAAGGATTCTCATTCAGGGGTCAGGAGCTGAGGCTCAACCCTACAAGTATATCTAGATGAGCATACATAAGCCCAGCCTCCCCCTCCCCCCCCTCCCCCCTCCACATGTGATTATGACACCATGACGTGATGACAAGGTCTTACCCCCCCCCCTCCTCCCCCCCATAACCCCCCCCCCCTTCAATACTTCTCTCGCTCTCCCTCCCATTGTGACACTAGTGAGAGTTAACAACCGACTTCCATGTGTCCACTAGTGTTGCTGGTCTGCCGCCACCACCACCACCACCATCACTACCACCACTACCACCACTAATAAGTTTCGACACCACTTACAACCACCAGTCACAATTGCAACAATATTCACAATATAATTCTCACCAAGACTGTCACATTCACTCACTGAGTACACCATACTCATCTCTATCACCACCAGTAACTCATCTGTCACCACCAACATTCACCACTACTCCTCTCACAGCCACGGCATGGCTCGTAAGTCACCACCACACGCATCACCATCCCGGTATATACAATCACCATACTCGCCAACACAGAACTCACCGCAGACAAACGTTCACTATTTCACACCACCTGTCACTGTAACAACATTCCACAAAATCATTATTTCCTCGACACCTGTCACTGCAAGAGTCCTCCCCCCCCCCCCCACATCATCTAGACCAGTTTCTCCGTTGGATAAAGGCCTTAGCCATTTCCTTGTATCCTTTGTCTTTAAATTTATCTCAGACGAACCTTGACCACTGCCAATATTTATCTCTCTATTGCTGCCAATTGCTTTCGAAACCTATTCAGATTGCGTGTATTTTTGCTTCGCGGTGGACTCGAAGTGCAGTAAAGTCACGTTGTTGCTAAAGTCGTCTGCATTGCCAGCCGTCGCTGGAGCGTGCGGGGGGACACGTCGTGGGTGCAGGCAACGTTTGTGCAACTTTAACCAGTAATGTCCAGTCATCCTTACCATCACAAGAGCTCTAGGAAGTTCTGGCACTTGGAAGACATTCCAGTCATCCTTTGCAGCCAGGAGGGGTTCCAGTCGTTCTGCCAGACAGTTCCTTTAAATAGGAACTTCCTCACATCGATCATACGCTTTCTGCGGTCTATTTTATATTTGTGATCTGAAAGAGTGGCAACTATTCTTACAAGTTTGCTCAAGTAAAACGACAGACGTTAAATAACCATCTATTTAAGCCTTTAGAGCCCTTGTATTTGTCAACAAAGTCTCCTTCTCTTTCAATACACTTCTTCCACCGGGATACGAATACCAGTATGCCTTTCGAAAAGTTAAATATCATTGGAAACCGCTAAGGCTGTATGGCTGTAGGGTATGTGTGGCGTGGGACCTGGGGTATGTGGAGGGCATGAGGGCACGGTGGCCTGCCGTCTCGACCATAAGACACCAAACGCCGACCTTGCAAGAAGCAAGGCCATCGCTAAATCTCAAGTAGTTTGGGATTTTTTCTGAGAGGAATTTTCTTAAGTTTCTTGCTACTCATCGAACTTTTTATCATCAAATAGGTGCAACATCAGGACACAAAAACATAATATAGGACATTGCAGAAGACGTACTGGTTGATCCAGTGTATATTTAACCACTCCCGCTCATTGTTAGGACAGAGGACGAGGAACCTGCAGGCTTTGATTGTATTCAGTGATCCTTCCCAACCCAACTAGAAACTCACGTGAAATAGTATAACTTTGTATATTGAATATTTCCATTATAATACAACTCAATTGAAAACTTGCAATGATTTATAAGTCAGACTTCTAAACCGAAAACCCTTTTCTCAAGTCTATTTGCGAAAGTGACTAAAATGAAGTGACACGAATGCTTCTATTTTGATACGCTCACACCTCGTTAAACAACAAACTTTGATTCCTTAGAAACACGTTTGCAATGTGTTTCAAACGTGCTTTTCGAGCTTCAACAATAAGCCACTGTAATATATAACAATATTTTACAATATATTGCGTTCCTTCTCTAACAAATGGCGCCTTATGAAATCTTCGTGAGACAAAAGGTTCCCCACAAAGATCAATTGTCATCCACACTTCCGTGGAAATAACAAATAACACGTGGAAATAACAAATAACACGTGGAAATAACCCATCATCAGTCTTCATCTATCTAGAGCTAGAGAGTATAAATTATTTTCTTGCTCACTCTCCATAAGGAACTTTTCTTATTAAGACTACTCAATAGCTCGGTCGATAAAGCTTTGGCTTTACACGCGTGAGGTCGGCGGTTCGAGTCACCTAGAGCCCAGGTGACTGACATGTTTATTCTCCACTAGGAACACGACTAACAACAATCCCCACTTCCCTTACCCGACAATCTGCTCCCAATCAGTCTTATCAGACAGCTCATGCTATTCGCCCAGTCCGTCCTCCTAAGGTGTCCCAACGTCAAGAAACTGTCGTACTAAAGTGCCCTTATGCTAACCTACCAGAGGACCCAAAACAGAAAACGGGATGGTATGTCAATTTCGCGACCCGCTACCATTTTCTAGTACGGCATTTTTTTTTTAGCCTTAGGGAGAGTATATGTCAAAATTCGACGCTCTGTTAGGTAGACGGGTTGATTCGTAACGAGGTTGCCTGGTCAGAGACCGGGCCCCCCGGGGACGTTGATCCTCGGAATCCCCACATGGTAAGTAGCTAGACATATTTGACTTCAGTGAGATTTTGCAGTTCAGTTTTTGACACAGTACTACAGAGTGGGAGTACATTATGTTGAGGGCGTACAGGGGAGGACGGTGAGGACTGGTCCCGGGTACGACCAGCTTGGCTGATGAAGACGACTTTCCTCAACCGGCCTTAAAATTGTGATTATAATATTATATGATGAAATTGTTGAATTTATTTACTTCTAATATTGTATGTGGCGTTGTGTATGTTGTCATTATTAGTGCTACCTGTATTATTTTGACTTATTGTTAATATTATTATTATTATTATTATTATTATCAGCATATATACAAAGCAAGTGATTTGCTAAGTTTACACACACACCCAGGCATATAGATAGAAGGCCCAGGCAGGAGTACGAGGACAGCAACAAGACATGTATGGATGAACTGCAGAGGGCAGCAACTTTAGCGCATAGAATGAGAGCGAAGCTGCTGGTCATGGGGGACCTAAATCACGGAGAGATAGATTGGGAAACGAGGAATCCCCATGGCGGGGAGGAGACCTGGGGAGCGAAGCTGGTAGACGTTATTGACAGGAATTTCCTAACACAGCATGTGAAAGAAGATACTAGGGAAAGAGGAGGGGATACGCCCAGCCTATTAGATCTCATTATCACTCAGAATGTAGAAGACATCGAGCAGTTGGAACATGAAATACCACTAGGAGCTAGTGACCATTGTGTCCTAGCCTTTGACTACATGATGGAGCTTAAAATTGTGACGAAAGGACAAGAGGTCCGGGAAAGGAGACTTGATTACAGAAAAGGGGACTACAGAAGGATAAGGGACTACCTGGGAGAAGTGCAGTGGGAGGAAGAACTTAGAGGAAAAACAGTGCAAGGTATGATGAACCAAGTCATATTGAAATGCAAGGAGGCTGAAGATAGATTTATTCCAACAATAAAGGAAAAAAGCAGGAGGGAATATAATAACCCGTGGTTTAATAGACAGTGTCAGGAAGCAAAGGTGAGAAGCAGGAGGGAGTGGAGGAAGTACAGAAGACAAACGACAGAGGACAACAGGATTAGATGTAACAGAGCTAGGAATGATTACATTAACATAAGACGAGTGTCGGAAAGAAATTATGAGAACGATATTGCAGTCAAAGCGAAAAAGCAACCAAAATTACTACATAGCCATATAAGAAGGAAGATGTCGGTAAATGACCAAGTGACAAGACTGAGGAAAACAGAAGGGGCATATACAGAAAGCGACAAGGAAATCTGCGAGGTACTGAATGCAAAATTCCATGGAGTGTTCACTACCGAGCCTGAGCAGCTCCCATTGTTAGAAGAGATTACCCAAGATGAAAGACTATCAGATATAGAGGTGACAGCAGAGGATGTAATGAAACAGTTGACAACACTGGATGCAAATAAAGCTGTTGGACCAGACAAAGTATCACCGTGGATACTTAAAGAGGCAGCGCAGGCTCTCAGCGTGCCTCTGGCAATGATCTTCAATGAGTCACTTATGTCGGGAGAATTGCCCAGTTGCTGGAAGAAGGCAAATGTCGTACCGATTTTCAAAAAGGGGGATAGGGAGGAGGCACTTAACTACAGACCCGTATCACTGACAAGCATCCCCTGCAAAATACTTGAAAGAATAATTAGGCTAAGACTTGTTGAGCACCTGGAGAGCATTGGGTTTGTAAACAAGCACCAACATGGGTTCTGGACAGGGAAATCATGCCTAACAAACCTTTTAGAATTCTATGATAAAGTAACAAGGATAAGGCAGGACAGAGAAGGCTGGGCAGACTGCATATTTCTTGACTGCCAAAAGGCCTTTGATACGGTACCGCACATGAGACTGCTATACAAACTTGAGAGGCAGGCAGGAGTAAGCGGAAAGGCCCTAGTATGGGTGAAGAACTACCTAACAGGAAGGAGCCAGAGGGTAATGGTAAGGGGCGAAAAGTCGGACTGGCGAACAGTAACAAGTGGAGTACCTCAAGGATCGGTGCTGGGACCAATCCTCTTTCTAATTTACATAAATGATATGTTTACAGGAGTGGAGTCATACATGTCAATGTTTGCAGATGACGCAAAATTAATGAGAAGAGTTGTGACAGACGAGGATTGTAGGATCCTCCAAGAGGACTTAAACAGGCTGCAGAGATGGTCAGAGAAATGGCTACTGGAGTTTAACACCAGTAAATGTAAAGTTATGGAAATGGGATCAGGTGACAGGAGACCAAAGGGACAGTACACAATGAAGGGGAACAGCCTACCTGTAACGATTCGAGAAAGAGACCTGGGAGTGGATGTGACACCTAATCTAACTCCTGAGGCACATATAAATAGGATAACGACAGCAGCGTACTCTACACTGGCGAAAATTAGAACTTCATTCA